>NC_085000.1:24740545-24768045 GCF_963854185.1 Sardina pilchardus | reverse complement strand
AAGCGATCAAGAGAAATCTTTAGCCCAGTAATAACGCTGGCGGAAGAAACAGCAGTGAATCACAAGTGAGCATTTCGAACTCAGATTAGAGCGAATTCAATGTCTCAAGGTTACTCAAGCTTAAGGAGCAGAATTCCAACAAGTCTCTTGCCTCTTTCTCTCTCTCCTCCTTTCATTCTCTCTCTCTTGCCTCTTTCTCTCTATCCCTTCCTCTCTCTTTCACGTGCCTTCTCTCTCTCCCTCGCTCTACACTTCCACTTCCACCTCTTCTCTGCTCTTCACTACCCCTCTGCCTCTCTCTCTCTCCTCCTCGAGTTCTCCTGATGAGCCCTGATGAAGATCATAATGTCGGCTCGCCCTTTTTCCCGCAGCCCCTCTCCCCTGCATTGTTTAAACCTTACAACGCAAAATGTGATCTAAGAGGTGACGCTTTAGCTGCTCAACCACAACCTGGTAATGGCATATCTTCCTTGGCATTATGCAGACCAGACGACAGCCAGAGATGGTCATTACTGCTCTAACTGCCCGAAAGCTAGTCATTAGAATGGACAGGAACAAAATAGACTACATTACATACCAGACACCATAAAAGAGAGACAAAAAGACTCTGTGAAATGGTCTACGGAGTTTACATAACCCGCCGCCCTTGAAATACACATGACAAATCCAAAAGAATTGCATATGTATCTGCCTCCCAAAGTAAACAAAACGCCACGGAACCTAAATTGGCCCCAGAGCTTGAAATTAAGACCATAAATATCCTGCCGTTGTTTTTTTCGGCGTGCGGATGTGAGCGCGTGAAGAAGACACGACCTTGGGGGTGAAGTCGCAGGCCTTTGCTCACCCTGTTCAAAGCCGTCCTCCCAACAATGACACATGAGGCTTCATCTATTTTAAGCTGACTGCCTACGCTCGCGCACAACACCTGGTGCTGTCACTGCTTTTCTAATGGCTAACCATGATGAAATACCTTCAGCGGCACGGGGTGTATTACAATATGAGAGGAACGCATCATTAATGAAAAGACCGCTGAAGCACAGACACAGCACTAGCAGAGGAGGAAAAAGAGGGAGAGGAAGGAAAAGAATAGGAGGAAGAAACAGGAGAAGAAGAAGAGAAAGAACTAGAAGAAAAGACGAGGAGAAGGAGGTAGAGAAAGAAGACGCTCAAGGTCACCTCTTCCCTTGTCACCCCTGTGCTAAGATGGCCAACGCCACTGGTTCATAACAGCGTCACGTTTAATCCAGAACAAGCCTGGAATTGAGATAAGGTTATTAAGCCCCTTCACCTCCACTAGAGTGCTCCTCTCATTTCACTTCATTCCGTTCAATCCATTTCATGTTGGCAACTCCACCTCCTACTGCAGCCTCCCAGTTACACTTCCTGCTCGTTGTCTTCTGTTGCCAGCTGTGTGTGCGTGACTGTGTAAGCGTGTGTGTGTGTGTGTGTGTACGCACACGCCTGTGTGTCTCTGTCTGTTTGTGTGTGTGTGTGTGTGTGTGTGTGTGTGTGCGTGTGTACACGCACGCCTGTGTGTCTCTTTCTGTGTATGTGTGTGTGCGTGTGCTTTGTGTGCTTTTAGCCAGCTGTGCCATCAGATATCAGTGGCCATCCAATGATGTTTCAACAGCAAACAGATGAATGGGTTGAATGAGATAAGGCCTGGAAACAAATGGTGGTAGCTGTGGTGGCGGAACTAGAGGGCATGTGTATATGTGTGTGTGAGTGTCTCTGTGTGACTCCGTGTGTGTGTGTGTGCGTGCGTGTGAGTGTGTGTGCGTGTCTGTGTTGAGGGGGTCACAGACTATGAGCGCAGTGCGCCCTCAGCTATGACAGCCTGTCCATCAGGCGGTGTCAGTCTAATGGACGTGACGGGGGTTTCTCCAGCCCTGCTGTGGGTCGCGTGAGGGCTCTCTGGCTCGGCTCTGGCTCGGCTGCAGCTGGAGGGGGCCAGCTCTGCGTACAAGCCAGGGCAAAGAGCAGCCGCTCAGAGCGGGAGAGTGAGTGTGTAACCCGCCCCCCCTTCCTCTCTGTCGTCCACACACTCACACACACATGCACACGCACACACACACACACACACACACACACACACACACAGACATACACAACATGCGCGCACACACACACACGCACACACACACACACACACACACACACACACACACACACACACACACACACACACACACACACACACACACACACACACACACACACACACACACACACACACACACACACACACACACAAAATGGATGTGAAGTTATTCCACATTTCACAAGGGTCCAATGTGCCCATTTTTGTTAGAGGATTCTGGGGCGAAGCCACAGGTAGTGAGGCAGTTAGGTTCTCTCAGTCAGAAAGAGAGAAAAAACGAGAAAGAGAGAAAGAGAGAGTGTGTGTGTGTGTGTGTAAGAGTGTGAGAGAAGAGAGGGGGGGAGGTGGGAGAGGAGAGATTTATCTCTACCTCCAGGCTCAGCGATACCAGGCAGGGTCCCCTCAGCCAACACCAGCGCGCGAGAGAGAGATCTCTATTGTGACTGCATCATTCACACAGAGGTAATCTCCCTCGGCCTCCACACAAACCACTGGAGCATGTATAGGAGCCAAGCCCACAGACAGCCAGCACTCCCTCTCAGACCCATCAGGAGCCTTGTAATGCAATTACGAGTTCTTCATGGGTCCTGCTCGTGCTGAGATCCGCCATTTCCACACAAAGAACCATTTTAGCGACAAAGAGCGTTTTTCAAAAGCTGCAATAAAGTGAATGGGCATATGGCACTTCTGTCTCAGAACTTCTTCCCAGAACGGTCCGTAATCGGAACGTCTGTGAAAGTTAGGAGTGGAAAAGTTCGTGGTTCTTCTAGGACAAGGCAAAGCTCCATTTAGTACGCTGATAAACACCTGAATTTGAAGAGCGTGCGGAGCCTTTTAACCACTGTAGCACAGGTGCACAGAGTTGAAGGCCAAGAAGGAGTCTTCGAGTGAGGCAATGAGTGAGTGATTGAGTGACTGTCAGTGTGTGTGCGCGCGTGTGTGTGTGCGCTACTGCGCTTGTGTATGTGTGTGTGTGTACTTGTGTGTGTGTCTGCTGTCTGTCGAGAGATGCAAATGTAGCCTTCAGTTGAGAGGTGAGTGAGAGAGACACACACAATGAGCACCGAAGGTGCACAGGCGACGTGAACAAAATTCACAATAAGGGCGCAGTGAAAAGTAAGGGCCTTACATATGGCCCCAGTCCACTTCCTGCCGCCTTGAAATCTTTACAGTTTCATTCCAACCAATACATCTTCAGCGCAGTTTCAGGGCCTATACTGTAAGGCACAAGCAGTTGATTGATTTCCTGTATGCTTTCTTTTCTGACTGTATTTCAATTGCATCAAAGCAAGAGTGAGCAAGGGCCTTTAGCAACAAGGTCAAAGACTTGATACACAGTTAGTGCTGATAAAATGTCATGCTGTGCACTGAGAAAATGTCTTTGACTGAAGCATGTGCTAAATGAATAGAGGCAATATAGTATAGTAGTATGCCAGTAGAACGGCAGTTGTGTGCCATAATCATCTGAAAAGCTGTCAGGTCAAACTCTTATCCACAGCTGAGACCTGAACAGAACGAAGATGTCTTGGCATGGGCTGTTGGCGTCCGTATGGTTTGGGCTTGAAAAAGGATTTGGCAAAATGTCTTTGGCATTGAACAACTCTGAATGACGACTTCTAAATTGTAATGAAATACATTATTTAGCATGCTAAGTGCTCACTGACTGTTCACTTTTCAAGTGTGTTGTGTGGAGCACGTATAGCAAACAGCTTAATAAATGGCACATTTTGCACCAATGTGGACAATTACGACATGAAATAATCAAAAAGTGTAATGAGGCTCATTGTTAAACTGAATCCTGTTCGCCTGGCTGTTGGCACATTGTTTCCATGCCTACCAGCTATCATCATCTCCCTGCACTGTTTCTTTTTATATTCCATTCTTCATATCAAATGTTCTGTAGCACATAAAAAAAATGTTCGCTACTGAATATCCCAACAGCTCTCTGCATGTTCAATGGAACATGGCATTATGGCTGCTACATTAATGGGGCAGAATGCCATACCCAGGTGTGGCAGTGGATCAAGCCAGACACAGAAGTGCTTGTTTTATTGTTCAGAAGTGCATGACCACACCAATTAGCCCTCCACGCCAGTTCATATACAACAGCTCAGAAGAAATAAAATAGGCCATTGGGGACAATATGGGATCATTTCCTATCCAAATAAAATCCCTCGTAGATGATATCAATATGAAGACACTGACTCATTATTTATATGAAGAGTGCCAGTGCTGGTGCAGAATATGAGTACTGTAGGCCTCTACACTGCACACATGCAACAAGACCTTCCTGCTGTTAGCATTTTCAGCATTACTTAAGCTAATGCCACTATGATCTGACAACTGTGGCAAAAATAGATGCCGTGCGAGACTCTCCTGAGCTTTGCTATGTGTGACTTCAACTGCAACACAGTCCAACTATGCCACCCAAACTGGAAACGTCCTGATAACTCTGCCTGCCTTTCTGATGATTTCCAGGATGGGATTGAATTTAGCTCCTGAAGTCTTGTGAAAGTTGCTCGCAAAAAGTTGCTCAAAAGCCTGTCTTAACCATTAATTTGCCAAAAGTAGCCTACACACGGCATAATGATAACCAGTTTGACATCATACGTTCCCATTAAAGCTAGCATTTGTGCGCTAACAAGGATGTTTAGCTCCTGTGGGAGCGGTGCTGGTGCTAAGGCCCGCTCCAGGAATGCCTTCAGTGGCTGTCGAGAGCTCGCTGTCTCACCTGCTCCCACTCCTGGGGCTCCGCTCCGTAACAAAGAAATGTCCTGGGCCAGGCAGGCGGCCGTGAATTGCGCCTTGACAGCACTCCCACAATGCACTGCCATCCGTCATGCGTGCGACAGGAAATCAAAGCGCGGTTGCGTGTCCGTGTGTGTGCCACTGGGCCTCGGTCCACCCAGATGGATGACCTGTCATCGCTCTTAACGCTGCCAGTTTATTCAACAATAAATTTGAAAATGTCAAAGGGCTCCCAGAGTGCCTGCTCCACTTCTGCAAGTATGACACAACTCGCAGTCACCCCCGCCCTCCCCTCCACCACCACCACCACCACCACCACCACCACCACCACCACAACAAACACATTCTCACACACATCATCACGCGAGCTACTTCATCAAATGGGCCGGCACATATGTGTGTGCACGCATGTGGACGAGTCTCTTAAGTGGGCGACTACGCTTGAAATTCAGCTGTACATGCCGGCGCTGCATGTAACAGACAGTAATAAGATAAAACACTTAAAAAATGTGGAACACTGTTACTTCAAATAAACATGTGGAACACTGAAACTTCAAATCTGAAAAGCTCTCAAATCCTCCTTACAGCACCGGTCCATGCAGCAATTACATCCTCTGGTCAGACGGGGGAGAAAACCTTGCTGCAGGGCTTTGTGAGGGAGTTGTGTGTTTTGTGTGTAAGCAGCAGCAGCCGACAAGTGGAGATGCAAAGGCCAGAAATAGATTTGCGTACATGTCAGGAGAGAGAAACGCGCACCGCGCATTAAGACTGGGGCATGAAGCACTGCTGTGAAATTAAAATGTTTCTGCAGCTTCTTCCCTTTTTTTTCCTTAAACAAATGAGTAATCCCTTCAGTCGCCTACAGCCAAATTCTGTCGTGGAGTGGAGAGGAATTTTAATATGACTTCTGACAATGGGATTTAATCTAGTAAATCTCTGTCTTATCGCTAGCCTATTATTTTCTTTGTGCACCATTGATGAAACCGTTCCTGAGATTATCAATGATGAATTCACTAAATCACTATTATATTAGCCGCCAGGCTAAGGCCTGAGGGGCCTCCATAATTAAATCTAGCGACTAAAAGTACAAGAACGGCAGATGCCCCACTTCCTAGGTACAGTACTTCCTGCCAATCAGCCAATCATGTGCAACCTCCCCAAATCTGTCACATCATCACCCATTTCATTCACCATCGCACTGCATTAACGCGCCATCCAAACACAACTCGGTTCGATAAATTGGCTGTTAAACCTATTGTCTTCTCCAGGCCTTTTCTTAAGTGTGTGGGTGGGTTTCACCTTAAGGTCAAGGCCTTGGTCAGACGACCTAGCAGATTTTTTATTTCCTGTTAACTTCCAACAGTTATAAACCTGAGGTGAAAGGTCAGGAGAATTGATTAACATTTTTGATCAGGGTCACTGCTAGCACAATGGATGCAGTGAGCCGTAAACAATGCAACAAGCAAACACAATAAACAATTGCTTTGATGACCGTCCATTTTTAAAAGGTTTCAGATGATGACTCTGGGAGCAGTTGTTCGAAGCAAATTGCACCATGCGGGCACATGGCCACGCCATGATAAAACAGTGTTTCTATTCAGAGGCCCTAGGCTTTGACCATGGGCCAGAAAATGACAGCTGCTTCTCTTTGCTTGACTACAGTGGTGCTGTATAACCGAAGCACAGAGCAACAGCACACATCCCTTCCGTACTCAGCTGCCATGCCAATGCAGCGTTGGAAGATAAAAAGTGATTCGTTTTTTTTTTTTATCACCATATAAAGTCACTGGTGCAGAACATAGCATTTGCTTTTACCTGCCACGACCGTCAAATTAAAAGATCTATAAAATTTGTGATATCTTTATTGAGGAACCTCCATTGTTTTACTCACACATGAGTTGGCAGGACTCCTGTCATTCAGTAACCCTTGCAATGCAGGACATGAGAGGGAAGAGGGCAGTGTACTGTACATCACATGGCTGACTGTGGTGTGTCACTATGCATGTATCCTACCATTCCCACACAATTATACCAGGCCCGGCCTTTATGTTGCATTGCATTATTTCGGTCCTTGAAGTTTTGCCATTTGAGTCTCTCTTATTTTCTGTGAGTGACTACTCATTTTGCCGTGACTGCAACACAGATGATGATAAGTACACGATCTGGCAAGCAATCTCTTCCATCCTCCGAGTAACAAAAGAAGTGATCAGAACTGGAGAAAAAAAATCAACAGGAGCAGCTTTTTTTTTTGGGGGGGGGGGTCCTTTTTTTCAACCGAAACACTGAATGCATCGAGCTGACAGTTTCTTGTGGCCTTGCCCCATCTCACCTCCCATAAGACACCAATTACTTCCAGCGAGTGGATGCACATTTGGTGCTGTTTATTTTCTACTGAACTTTGAAATCCTTTGTCATCATCCCCCTCCCCAGTTTGAAGCAGGCTGAATGAGCACTGACTCACGGATCACGTGTATGTATGAACGAGCACTCGTACCAAACCCAGCAGCTTTAAAAGGGGTCTTGGTCAGGGCTTTTACAGTTTGCGCCACAGCGAGCACCCATCACAAAGATATAAATCATCTCAGGAGTCCTTCGCTTAGTGTGTGTGTGTGTGTGTGTGTGTGTGTGTGTGTGTGTGTGTGTGTGTGTGTGTGTGTGTGTGTGTGTGTGTGTGTGTGTGTGTGTGAGTGAGGGTGAAATGGGTGGAATGGTCAAGCAGAATGAGTGCACGGCTGACAGCAGATTTGCTGCATTAGGCTACTGTAGAAGACTGGGTATAACAGTGCAGCAGCGGCAGCCACAGACCTGATATTTCAAGTCTCCTCACTGTCTGCTTTTGGAAGCTGTGTATATACAGAAACACAAGCAGGCAGACACATGCTCACACACACACACACACACACACTCTCTCTCTCTCTCTCTCTCTCTCTCTCTCTCTCTCTCTCTCTCTCTCTGTGTAACAGAGATACAGAGAGGGAGGGAGAGGTTCAGGGTATTGTTGAGCATGATACTCCAAGTGGATTGAACTTATTACCTGAATGAAGGATGTTCTGGGGTGCCCAGGAGGCCAGCTCTCATGCTACTGGCAACGTGACATTTCATTAGCCAGTCGCATGATTTTTGCCCTTCATAATTACCCTGGGGGTATTCATAGCACTTCCCATCCATTCAAAACATCTCTGTGTGATCAGTTCCTTTCACGAAACCCACTCTTACAGGATGTGATTTGTACTGGAAACGTGAATAAATCGACCTGCATGCTTGAAAGTAACCTATTGTAATGTGCTGCATTTTGTTCAGAGAACGCTGCTAAAATGTTAATGATGTGACAATCTTACACACTGTTGGGCATCAGTAATTACCATTACAACTGCGTGTCTTAAGATCGTAGAGGGACTGTAAATGTAAAACGTAAGGGTGCCTTTAATGGATTGAAAAAAAAAAGCACTGAGCTCAAACCATATGAATACTTTAAGTAATGTATTAAGCAATACAGCACTTGCCTTCTTTTAGGAGGTGAGAGTAGATAACCCACAGTAACAGCAGGCAGCATAGTGACGCTCCACCACCGGCACAGAGCGCCCTCATTCCCGACTGCATTCTTTCCCAGTCCGCTGTATTCCTTCAGCCCACCTCAACGGAGCTTAATTACAAAAAACACACAGCTAGTTCCATTCAGTTGGCGGAATCCGGCACAATAACAGTATTATCCCCCTTCGGTCACTTGTGATCATTCGTCATTTTGCGCATAACTTTAAAGACTTTGTAAGCAAAGCGAGGGATGAAGGATAGCGCAGGCAGAGCGGCAGGGAAAATGTAAAATCTTCATCCTAAAGAGGACTTCAGTTAGGACCTGTGGTGGGTAGCCTATTTTCCCAAGACGCCCAGAGCACCACTGATTAAAAACCTGATGATGGACAGTAACCTTGCCTTTGGATGACGCCAGTGAGGCAAACGATGAACTCTTATCGATTTGAGGGATAAGTGCCGCACAACAAACGCGGGGAGACAATCCCTCTCAAAGGTAGATTATCCTTCACGACCGAGGAGGTCTGACCCTTAAAATACGCGATTTATAGGTAAACAATCTTCAGAAACAGATGAACAATCCTGCCCCAGGGGATACTGGTTCGTGGGGGTGAGGTCCTCCGTTTCCCGCAGACAGACTCAGCAACTCCGCTATGGTTCACGACAGCCCTCCGGTGTTTGCAACCTTCTCATCTCACATCGCTAACTCTGCCATGAAAAGAGAAAACAAAATAAGTAGCCTATTCAAATAAAAAAAATAGTCTACTATGCGTCTATGAGCATTTCACACATATTATGTTCACCGTGTTTACTGGACGGCCAACACAGAGGAGCAGCAATAACACACACACACACTTGACACACTAGTCCTCTGTAGCCGGGTGTGGGAACATGAAAAGCAAAATAAACTTCCAAGCTATTCGACAGGCTAGCACACTATCTGAGATGAATCTGAAAATAACAAACCATGACGCAACGTCCCATAGGCTACTGCAAATGTATTTTAATCGGAATCAGGTAAGAAGGTGACATATTTCACCTACAACCAAGGAAACACTGGCTGCTGTTCTGAATACAAATTATATGTTAAAATGAAACGTTCGGATGAAAAAATGGCAATGCCCTGCTGCTGATATAGGCTATTCTACGGGATGCAATGTTGTGAAAGGAACGTCTGTGTCAGTTCAGTTCATTTTGAATTAGAATTGTTTATTTAAATTGGTTATCAATACTACCTGATTATGTGAAATAGCTGAAGGGAAAAAAATCCGAACAATTTGAATTTACCCACCTCATTTAGAAGTCTTACGGTGTTCTTTTCACAATGGTCTACTCCAGATTCACGATTTTCACTGTTGGGTAAAGCGGTGGAGGCATGCCTCCTGTGAGGGATGAGGAGAAACGCGTCGTGTTTCCGACGCTTGGCTCAAACTTGATAGTTGCGCACCTCCTCTGCGGAATGCAACAGGAGCGCCTCTGTGCTCGAGGACGCTGCATTCGCTGGCGTCCAATGCGCTATTTGCAATGTAATACTAAGTCATACTTTATCGCCCTGCTACGCGTTCTTCTTTCGTCAAAGTAAGCTCTGCAGAAGTAGGTTAGGGTGGGGGCACCGACTTCAGTCAACCGTTGTGTCGTATAGCCGGTTTGATTAGTCACTTCAAGTGCTCATCGGGGTCTCTCTCTCTCTCTCTCTCTCTCTCTCTCTCTCTCTCTCTCTCTCTCTCGCTCTTTCTCTTTCTCTCTGGCACAGCAGACTAGTTTCCCCTTAGTGACATAATGAAGGAAGCTTTGCCATTGAGCAATGCTCTCAACCTGAGGCTTTCATTCAGCAAACACAAACCCAGATGGAGATGAACTAAAATTGAATTAATGTAATTTAATTGACATTATCATCCCTGACTTATTATGACTCAGGGCCCTGGGAAATAAATATAACCTATTATAGGACAAAAACCCACGGTTAGGCAGCAGCATAAATATATTCCTTCTGTTGCACGCAGAGAATTTTCAGCCAGGGGGTGATACCGTGCGAAAAAGAGAAAAGAAAAGATTATGAGGCAACTTCGGCTGGTTCTACGTCCCTCTTGGTAAGAAAGCCACAAGGCCAATGGGGGCGTCTTCTTGGCCATCTGTGTGGTCAATAAACCTGCTGTGTGTTGTGCGGCCTGTCAGATTTAGGGCTTTGCCAATGCCTCTCCATCTTCAGAATGACCATCATTAAATACTCCCCGCTCATTGAGCACCGTATCAGTGATTCACGCTCCCCTCTCCTCCCCCCCGCCCCGCCATCCTAGCCACACCTCGGGCAGATGGAGATCTCATCTTCCATGGAATGCTGAGCCACCATACATTTAATGACTTAGAGGAGAGCTTAATTATTGCTTCATAATGTGTGTGTGTGTGTGTGTGTGTGTGTGTGTGTGTGTGTGTGTGTGTGTGTGTGTGTGCTTTCATGCTTGTTCTAGGAGGACATGGGGGTACGGTCTCTCCAAATGGAAACTGTGTCAATTGCAGACGTGTTCATGTCTCATCTGTAAGATATAGGCCCTTGACGGCAATGACCCTTCACTGAAAGTCATTCCAAAAAGTACAACTTGCTGGGTAACTAAGATAATGAGGCCATAAGAATGCTTCCTACAGCAGAGTGGACATAATATGCACATAATATTTTCAACATCACTGGGCGTGACGCTGATACCATGGACCATAATTGTTTCCCCCCATTCCTCTCACGCTGTGTTCTTTTTTCGGTCAGCGTGGCCTCTCTGTGACTCACCCGTGTCCTGAAGTGAGCAGCCCCACATCTACAGGCAGCCGAGAGGGAAGGAGACACCTGCCCTCTCCGGATAAATCAGACCCACACAAGCACAAAACAAGCACAGAAATAGCCGGTTTTCCCCCTCCCTCGCTCCCTCACAGTCCAAGTAAGCCTCTCTAGCACACCAGTGGCCTCCTCTCCCCCACTATAGCTTCATATGAAATGCTGAATATGGAGTCCCATTATAGGACTATTGTCATCAGCTCGGGTGATGAAGAAATATGAATTTCCTTGTTGTTGTTTTCAGGTTCAGAAACCTGGCCTTGTGTGAGAAATATCATTATGCGTTTCCCATTCTCTCCCCCCCAAACAGAACGCACTATTTTCAATTAGATGTAATAAGCAATTTGGTGGTGATTAAATGGCTGTTAGACGGGCCATCTGTGTGGCCTATTATAAATATGATAATTCAAAGTCCTCTGCATTATTCAGTTTTATACAAAATGGCAGTAATTCAGTGGGAATGCTTGGATGTCTGTTTGGGGAGAGGGTGCAGAAAATTGATCTCATCTCTCCGAAGAGGTCATAACAACAGCCAGCGAGGAAGGAACCACAGTAAACAACCATAGGGGAAGACAGATAGGGTTTTAACCAAGTTTCTCATAAAAACATAGGCACCAGTGAAAATATGACACATTTCACAAACATTCACTCTTGAAACAAACTACTGTTACACATACACTCACACGCTGTTTTAAAGCTTATTCTCGCATAAGGTCAAATCAAACCAATGTTTTGTCGGCCACAAGCACAACAATGTTACAGCCCAAGAAATCACCACGTAGTGATTACTCAGTATGCCAATAGAGCCTTCCTCAGTATAGCAAAACATTATATTTCAATTTTATCGTGCTTATTTTCTGTCCCTGGAATGCTAATCAATAATGCAGAATCAAATCAATTAGTAACGACGTTGTCTGTATGCGGACCGAGCCATAAAGATATTTTACAGACCGATAAAAAGTTAGTGCGCGGCAGCGTTACGCCATATGGCTTCGCTTGCACACTTTACGGCTCTCTGAGTAGCCACGGGGCCTCGTTGGCTCTGGGGCTGTGGGGATCAGCTTTTTACTGCCCGCAGTGACAGGCAGGGGCCTCGCAATCATCGCTGCTAATCAGAGGATGCCTCTGGTTCCAACAGTCTCGTGCTACGCTTTCAAGTATGACAAGGAGAAACATACGGTGATGATGGGGGAGTTCTTAACAAGCCATGTCGTCATGTTGCCATCAGGGGTGATCGGCATATTTTATGAGAACCTCACCGGGCTTTATTTTCCTTCTTTTGTGGCCTTATATCTCTAGAGCTCACTGGGGTACACTGGGTACACATTGTTTTTTTCTGGAAATCCAAGTTGGAAGCATTTGTATTTGGAAGGCACCTCTTTTGGTAATGACAGAGACCGTTAAGGTCTGTTGCTAAGAGAATTGCTGTGGTCTTATCTTGTGCCTGCTGACTGTGGCATTAGTCAAAACAGTCCCAGCTGTCTCTCTCTCATCTTTTCTTTGGGAAATTAACTTTTAATCTCAACTCAGTCGTAGAGGGGAAGAAAACATAATGTATCACATTTAGCGCTTTTCAATTTACCTCCAAGCCAAGGGTTCACTGATATCCCTCGCTGAGCAAAGGACAGAAACAACTTTGAAGAATGGGCTTTGATTAGTATTGTTTAATGTTTTTTTCCCCTCATTCCAAGAACGCGGTATAGAGAAAAGGAGTCTTTTTCAGTCCTCATTCCACCAGATGTCTCCACCTAATCGATCACAGAGGATTAGCTCAAGGTGCGACAGATTTGGGACCACCTCATGATATGAAAAATAAATCACTGATTGGAGCACATTTCTGAAGCATGAAAAAATCTGCCGCCATTGTGTAGTTGATTCAAAGTCGCTAGTGGTTGTTGATTTTTAAATACTTTTCACCATACTGTAGCTATCCCATCAGGACAGTTGATTTAGAATGCTAGAATATGAGTAGGTTATGTTTGGCTTGGTGGCTGATCTCGTGATCATGGACTGCCTATATCTAGACTGTATACGCTCAAGTCAATCATGCATAAGTGAAAGAGTAGAGAGAGGAGAAGATGGGAAGCCAAGTTATACTAAGAAAAGGAAAAAAGGTCGCACTTTGCATTGAAACGTGTTTAAATGCATTTAAACACGTTTAAATGCAAAGTGCAACCTTTTTTCCTTTTCTTAGTAAACATAAGTTTGGTCTAGCACTCTCAAAAACAAACCAAGAGACTGAGTGAAGCCTGCTCCTACCATACAAATTATATAAGCCTAGTTATACAACAGATATACGGAGAGGTAAGACCGTAAATCATGCTGGAATGTGGAAGCTGGGGGTCATTTCTGGCATTGGGCTCCTTTTAAACTTTATTTATCATTGATTATTTTCCTACACCTCTCTGTGCAATATAAGGCTTGTCTTGCAACACTGTTGCAAAATGTAAATTGGTGACTGACTGTGCATTCACATTCACAGCCAAGGGCCTGGCAACATGCCGTTCCGCACAAGTACATCAATGAACACACAGAGGAACATATGAAACATCTCCCAAATACCGAGCGGCCCCTCAGAGTATCAGTCCACACGTGCTCTCAACAAGGTGTTGAAATGTGTTGCGGAGGAGAGCTGGCCTCATTTCGAGTCCCCTGCCCTGCCCGCCATGGTAGTTTCAATTTGGCAGGCACTTGATCTCCACGCCGAATGGCTAGCTCCATGCTCGAATGGATTGATATTTAGGCTGACTGCGCTAAGGCCATAGTGGACAAGCTAAATGTCCCTTGTTTGAGTGAGAAAGAATCTGAGAACAGTGGTCTTGAGGTACAGTATCACCCAACTGGGGCAAAATAAAAAAATGAAAATTGGATTCTTTAAGATAGACACAGGTGTGTCATAAAGTCATTCACCTACCTGATAATGGCATCCAGATCCCCTGTGGTGCCCGAACGTTGCCTCAGTTATCAGATAGCCCCTGTGTGTGCTATGAAAATACCTGTCACAGTAAGGGCATTCAATGTTGACACAACCCACGATGAGAGCGTGCACTGTGTGCGTACCCTGGTGATTCCATCAAGATGGATCAGCAAGGGCCAGGAGAATACGGCGAACGTCACGTCACGTTTTTTCCTCCATATTCAACTGGTGAATAGGAATATCTCTTGGCCATCACTAGACAAGACAGACATTTCCCCTGCTCAGTTTTTGCTGGTGTTACGGTCTGGAAAAGGGATGATTGAAGAGAGCTTGTCAGGCTGCTTTCTTGCGCAACCAATCAGTGAGCCGCGGAGAGTGGTTTCGGGCGATAACAAAGAAGAGTCCTTTCCATTTGAAATGAGACGACACAATATTGCTGCTCGCGAGAGTTTCAAAAAAGATATTGCATTTGAATAAATTTGATCACTGGTCTGGTCTGTCCATGGAAAACCGAGCAGAAATTTCCCCAGGCCTTTCTTGAGCCAAAGATTGTTAAATTTCATATTTCTGCTTGGGGTTGCTTTACTGTTTACACTAATACATAAAATATTCCCATGTGATATTACATAATTTAAGAAATTTCAGGTGATGACATAATTTCACCAAACCACCATTTCAACAGGATGAGCCAATATGAAAACCACTTAAACATATTCTCCACTTACATCTGTTGCTACAGTATGTGTGAAACTACATTTTATGATTTTAAAGTCACATCCGATGACTGCCACTTCAAAAAGACCATGTTGTTGTTTTTAATAAGGGAAACTGTCAAGCCTGCCAAAATCTCTATATGAGAATACAACAATACTGTGCACCCAGGAGTTTGGAATCCACTGGTGTGGAAGTTTTGAAACCAATCTAACATCTGCTGAAAGAAGGATTTCAAAGCAGAGGTGTTGATTTGTGGAGACAGGTTTGATTTGCAGACCGGTTTTAGAAGGAAACCTGACCTTGTCCACTGAGGATTTCACCACATTCTGCAATCAAAATGTCAACAAGATGTTCCCCAGACGTGTACTCTCATCATGGACCTGAACCCTAGAGACACAAGTGACATAATCTAGCAGGCTACTGACACCCAGATCTAGCATGTATTGTTAGGTCCCTGCATGTGTCTCTCCTTGTGTCCAATTTTACAATGTTCTGTTTTCTCGATGTTTCCTGGTTTATTTCAGACTAGTGCATGCAGTGCCCGTACATACAATGTTTTCCAAGAGACTTTGTTTCCAATTACGTTGATGCAGATAGATCATGTTATATTGGCAATGATGTAGAATCAGGCCCGTGCAGTTAGTAGAGCTTTTTACTCACTTTGCAAAGTAAAAAAGTGAAGTTTGAGTTGCAGCTAATGGCAATATTAGAGACATTTACATACCCGTGCGTTTTTGCTGTTGTTGGGAAATGATGAAGCTAACCACATGCATGGCCATGCCAGTGCAATTAACTCGGAAGTGATGTTTGAATGAATGTTATGCCCATAGCCAATGTCCAGATAGAGTCAAGATCGGCTGTTTTAAATGCAAATTTTAACAGAATTCTACCGACGTGTGTGTGTCGGCATATTGTTGCAATATCAGCAACCTTTATATTAGCTGTTACATCCTAAGTCCTTTGAATGGTCAGAGTTGTGCCACCGCAACATATGATGCTTTTTGAGTCCATGCAACATTATGTTACTTTAACAGCCTGCTTACCAACATGGGTGCATGTGTGTCAGACTCGGCACGTTTATCCAATATCAACGATCTTGAAATGGTCCGTTGCTTAAGTGAGACATCAAAATTTCCATGAATGGCAACATGTGAGTTTGTCAGTGAAATGGGCTTTTTTTCTATGCTGGAGTAAGTGAGAGTGAGAAGGGGAGTGGCTAGAGTTAGAGTGGCTATAGCGGTAGAATTGTATTTTGCTTAATTTAACAATTTTGTCCAAAAATGACCAAACTTTGCACTGCATGCTCTCACACATTCCATTAGCAAGATTTGTGCCAAATATTAGGTCAGTCAGATGAGTGGTTTGAGAGTTATACGTGGAACACACAGACAGACAGACAGACAGAGTGACACAGACAGACGTTGCGTGGAACACACAGACAGACAGACAGAGTGACACACAGACAGACGTTCCTTGCATTAATACTGTAGATACAGTAGATAGATGGCCCCGTGGGCAAATTTGGGTTAATTGCTTGTTGGTGATTGAAGTTTTACCTTTTAAACGATATGTACAATATAAAGTATGCACAGACATAGTAAAATGTATAATACTGTACATAAACAGTATGATATCTTAGTTTTAACTATTTGCAATAGATACTCAAAAATCAAAGCATACTTCAGAATGTTAATTTGTGATGGGATGAACTTTTTCTATGTAAACATTAGCCGGTGTCTATGCTGATCTTGGGGGACTGAATAAAGGACTACTAAAAAACAATATGCACAGTAGCATAAATCTACACACATTGGTTGTTTTTTGTCAAACCATCTGAAGAGTTCAGATGCAAAAGCCTCTAAATCCACTTTTGTCAAAAATGAGATAATGATGGTGAGTGAATGCTCTCCACATATAGTGTAAGTTAATTAAATAAATTAGCTTCAAAACTCACTAAATATCATTCTCTTCCTGGTCTGAAATATTGATTTGTAGGCGAAACCCTAGGCCTATATGAGTCTGATACAAAATGCTCATTTAAAAGAAAAGTGGTCAGATGGATTTAGAGGCTTTTGCATCTGAACCCATTCTCTCCTCCTCTCTGGAAATATAGACAGGCCGCATGAAGAGGCCTCTTGAAAAGAGTCAAGCATGGGTCAAGTCACGTAAGCGTATGTTTGAGCATTGTTTCTGTGAAGCACTAGACGCGTGTTGCTCTTGGAGTGAGTATGTTACACGCTACTCTGTCCACGCTTCTCCAGTCTTATACGCTCACATCACCGCCATTGGTCGACAACCCCTGTGACTTTGCCGGATTATGGCAACTGAAGTGAAGAGAAGATATAAGAGGACTGGGTGACAATGCCATCAATTAAAAGTAATCTTAATGAGACAAGTGACAATTATTTCATGGTGTTAACTTTTTTGCGACTGCAAATCAATGCGGGGAGCAATAAAACCATCCTTTGCTGTGCCTTGGACCATTCTCTGCACTAATTTGTTTTGTTTGATTCAACATAATTAATGAATTCTATTCAGACTAATTAATCATGGTATCGCTGCACATTCTCGCCAGAAGTATGGTCCAGAGAAATGGTTTTGAGTAATGGCTGTTCAGATTTATTTGGACAGACGAGGCATGCATGATTGACTGTTTATCACCTTCAGTCTAATCTAAAAGGTGTCAGAAGTTGACAAGAAACCCTATAATAAGTTCATGATTAAATGGAAACATTGAAATGCCTTTCTTTGGCTTTTAAACTGAATTTAAAATAAACTAGACATTGTTAGCAATGACAGAACACCCAGAGAGAAGGACAGTGTACATGTATTCTGTGGTGCATCCAGTGTTTTCCTTTATTGCTACAAATTATTTAACAATATTGGATTATTGTAATAGCCAATCAATGGTGTGCTGGCTAGTAATGCATATTATGGAGCTAAGTTGCTTTGTATTCAAAATAAATGGTAAACGCAACTCATCGGTCATTTTTTGGTTTTTTTTCAGTTGCACAGCACACAATTGAGCTTTTAGTTAGCAGTTCATGCAGAATTAGTCAAATGGCATAACCATATGAGAAGGATGGCATTATTCACTTTGACAAAATGGAACAAAATCCAATCTGTCCCATTTGCAATGTTGTCAGTTTATCTGCTAATTGACAGTTGTTGTCTCCAACTGCATGCCTGTTGCTGTGTCTCATCTCAAGCCTCTTTTCATGGCCTGCATGTGTCAGAATGTCTGTATAATATTTAATTATGCACTACTTCTCTTTCATCCAGTCTGCAACCTTTTTTTTTTTTTTACTGAATCTTGATGATTTCCATTACATGTCTTCTTATTACTTCCCAATGCTTACTTTTCCAGGTTTCCAGAGTTGCTTCTCATGCAGGTCATGGGAAAGGACAGTAGCCAGCATCATCCAAAACTATATTTGAATGCAGCGAATAACAACATTTCCTGGGAGAAGAGAAGGGGGAAAGGATTATCAAGGTATTGACGTACTGTAGGCAAACCGTAATGTGGCACTTTTCAGTTTTAGCAGTCGTCATTGATAAACCATTAAAACCTATAGAGAACTAATTTGGTCAATAATGTTGCCTGGTTTGCAAGGTCAAACGCTCCAATAAAAGCTGTTAAGCATCTTGCTGTTCGTACAGATATCAATTGACCTTTGCCATTGATCAGACCAGGCCATGACCGCAGGAGGTGGTCGTGAGGTGAACAGTTAGCAGGCTATAATGTGGTCGGTGATTAACATGCTAGCCCACGTCGCAAACCCCACATTCCCCAGCCGCACTTGAGTCATATCTGTGGATCTATTTATCCATAGCCGATCATGCCATGTAAACATGACAGACAGATATAGGAGGATAAGAGGCTTTGAGTGGAAAGCAAAAGTTAAGCCGTCCCCTCTTTTTGTGTTAGCTCAGCGTGATAGCAGGGAAATTAAAGTAAACAATGCGAGGTGTAAAAGGAGACCATCACTTCACATTATTTTCTCAGTTTGCAACTTATCTACTGAACTTGTCCTTGTCTGATTCTGCTTTATCATTCAGACATAGTATTGGTATTGTAACATGTTACATTTTTAATGTATGGTTATGAATATAAATTCAGTTCTACAGGAGAACACGAGACGTTAACCATTGGGAAGTCATTCTCGGATGATGAAATCGATTTACAATATGTCCACATCTCACCACTTATGATTTTTTCCGTGTCTCTATGTGGAGGCGCACTGCACGAGTCTACTGCTTTATAGGAATTCTGATCCATTCTAATCCAATGGACCATGTCAATCCAAAATTCCTGAGACAGGTGATTTGAGATTGGTTCAGATCAATGACATCATCCGAGAATGGCTTCCCATTGCTTAGTGAACTCGGGTCAGAGAGAACATTTCTTTAACACTTCATATGAACCCTGTAAATGCTTAGCATGGAATGGCCATATGCTCCCATAAATAACTATAACAGTGTCATGTCACTGTTATCAGCTGTAATCATGACAGTACGATGTTATAACAACTTAATAACATGACAGTAAGCTGCTAAGGAATATACAATTCCGAGAGCTGTCATTAAACATCGTAGGCTACATCCCAAGGACTGAGCACCCGGCCATACAGGACCTGTGAGGTTGGTGCTGCTGGAGCAAGTCTGGAGGAAGAGGACCCTGTCTGACCCCAGTCATCACTGTCACAGTCTCCCTCAGTCCCTCTTCTGCCATCCAGCATACAATTCAATTAAATTAAAAAAAACGTTGAAACTGTACTTTACGGTACAAGCGCATTCAGACTTTACCACCTGATTCAGAGACAGCTTATACACAAGCCATCAAGATAATGAATGATCATTAACACTATACACAGCAACATTTCCCGATTAGAAAGTACACATCACATAATTGGAATAACAACCACCCCCACACACCTTTTATAAGTGGGTTTGTCTGCTCTGTTTACATCGCCAGTTTTCTTACATATTAATTGTTGTACTAAATCCAATATCAAAAAGGTTGCACAAAATCCTTCTCATCTAAGGTCATACATACACAAAACATAATTATGACACAAACATCACACACACATAATTAGGACATTGCCTTCAATCAAAGAAATGTCTAACATGGCAACATGTTTTTGAATCTTGAATCTTGCTTTTTCACTTTTTCTGTGAAGCTGAGCTGGCTTTGAGCATAAGAATTTCACTGCTGATATTGATTTGACATCTCAATCAAGTAAATGACAATAAACTTAAACAGGTGTTAGCCAGGTTTGGACATTTTCCTAATGGGAAGTAATTCTAATCCGCAGTGGGATTGTAAGGGATTGTATGCGACTGCACTAAAACACAGTAGAAATTCAACAAATAAATGCAAATAAAGTGTTCCAATGAACTTTAATAACGTTATACCATATGCTAATCGAGAGTCCACCCCCCTCTTGTGAATAAAATTCTATGCCTATTATAAGATTGTCTTCAAGTGTTTCCAGTCAGAATGTCTTATTTGAATAGCTGAAATGTGCATTAAAAAGTTGGATGGAACACCAGCTATAGCTTGCTGCTCTGTAGGGTAGAAGAAGATAAGAGCCATCTTCCTCCCAGCTACATGGACAGAGACAGTTTGGATAACCAACAGCTCTTTGGCTCAGTTGACACCGCAAAAGCAATGACAAAATGGGCAACATATATGAATACACAACAACCAAATGTAATAAGTGGCAGTCAATAGCAGACACATGTCAAGGGTGCAGTATTGATCTTTTCTAGTTTTTCCATTTGTGTGCTGATTATTTTTTTTTCACTGTGTTTACTCTGTGAAGCGATCTTGGGTGCTTTGAAAGGCGCTATGTAACAAATAGTCATCATCAAATGACCAAATGTCAAGTCCAAATAATGCCTTTACTCTCATTTACCATATTCTTTATAAAATACAATATGTACATTCAAATATATTCTGAATAAATGAAGAACCAATGCTTTATTCACAAGCAAAGACATAGGTCACAAATGCTTCCTATAACAACCACGTGGAATTATAGGTTGTAGGAATAATTTGCATGAAGTCCAAAAATGCCCCTTATACCTATTCAAAAACACACCAGACACATATTTTGCCACATTCTGAATTTTCCCTAATTTGAAACTAAACTTAAACAATGAATACTATTTACTGATCTGGTTAGATATATAGCAGATGCCATTCACTGATATTCTTTCTTTTCTATGAGTGCAAACAAAAGTTGTCGTTATTCTGTAAAATGATGAAAAGGTGCTGCTGAAAGAACTGCAGTGCTGTAGTGAACATCAGACAGCTACTTTGTGTTTGATTCTAATACTTCTGAAGAGACTATTCAACCTCATGGACAACTCACACAATAACAGCCTTTGCTACTCCAGCTGGGTGTCATTTCAATCATTTCAACTGTCACCCTCAAACTTGCATTGTGACATTTATCGCTTTCCATGCAATAAAAAGTCTATGCAAAGTAACTTTTAAGAAATGAGGCGAGGACAAAGTGACTCAGAGGACAAACTGACTTTGAGCTGTTGAATCAGTCACAGAATTTCACAGTGCCCAGGTGTCTGGCCTTGTTGAGGTTAATGAAACCTACAGTACTGTAAGTCCTATGGTGAAACATCTTCCACTACCTGTCCTTCCTGTGAACTGTGATGACTTCATATAAGAGGCTTTTTATGACTCTGTTTACATCTTCTAATCTAAACCTCTGCAAGCTTGATGAAGAATTTTGGAAAAAGCGCATGCATTTTTAATTAATTTGTTGGCAGCAGACATCCGGCAAGTAGTGATAGCTTTGAAATACTAGTGGAAGTTGGTTTACACGGTGGCGGCATCTTGTGAAATGGACTAATTGTGTCCAGAAAACTATAAAGAAGAGAAGTTCTCTTTATCAGAGCACACCACATTGACCTCTGGTTAAAGTCTTCTAAACATTTTGTAAATATGTTTTTTTTCTGCAACTCTTTGTCCAAAAGCCTTTGTCTCTAAAACCTCCAGTCCACAGGCCTGTGTTTAAATACCATACTTTGGAAAAACAGCAATACTGTTTGATGTTCCATATTCCATTGATGATTAATTTCTATACATTCTTTATGCGAGAGAAAGAACAACAATGGTGAAAGTATAACATGCAAAGATGGGTTACGCCACCAAGGCCGTGCACACAGATTTTGTACCGTCTATCAATGAAAGAAAACGCCCGTACTTTTTGCCAACTGAAGGCTACCGTGAAATAAATGGTCCCACAATATTCACTGCAGCTTAGATACACTTTTTTGTACTTTCAATACAGCAGAAAGTCACACATTTGACATGACAAAGTGCCAAACGCTGACAGAAAATTGTTCATTCAAAGGAGTAAAGTGTACTTTCAGCCCACAGTGCACAACAGTTGCACATGAAAAGATTATCTATCTAGAATTAATTTGCCAGTTTATAAAATCTATTTCATCCCATCTAATGTATTACACATGGTGGTTTCATTTCTCTTCCAGATGAGGCTGCTGGATGCTGAATTGTGAAATGTGGTCGTGCAAGTAGTATAGTCTTATTAATTTATGAGTCCTTGGGGGCTTTTTCTTTCGAAAGAAAAATATTTTGGGATTCCTCTTCGCCAAGGCTAATTCATATAATCCAAAAATAATAAAGTAGTTTATGAATGACTTTAATTTGTAATGACCATTTTAACATTATCTTATGGAGCCAGTGCACCACTTAGCCCTACACGAAGAAAAATGTAATCATTTCAGTCTCAATCATCTTGAGAAAACTGTGCTTTTGAAACATTCCATTATGCAATTTACATGTTCCATAAGCTTTAGAGAATGTGAATATGATGATATGGTAAGTGCTTCTTATTCACATACCTTTCATTACGTTTGATAATAGATTGTAGCAGAACAGATTCACATTGCTGCGCCCATCAAATGAAGCAACAGGGGAGAGAGAGACAGCCGTGACAAGGCAAGCTTTGGGAAGGGCTGCTTGCACACTGCATGCGTGTAATGAGATAATAGATGCTCATTTCATTATTCAGATTAGATACTGTGTCTCCAAATTAGGCTATGTTTGTGCACCTATTGCAATTTGTTCCCTTAAATTGTAAAAAAAAAAAAAAAACTGTGTTTTTTTTCTGCCACTGGCTATTTACCATCTTGTAAAAGGTTAGCAGCTACCATGGATCTTTCATGTATGCCTGTGATCCTGGGAATCCTGCAAAAGAGGAAACCTTTAGTCTAAATGGAACCTTGGACAATGGGCGCACGATACACTTTATGTACAGTTCATTTATTTTATTTTATGTCCCAGACTGAAGGTTCTGGCTGCAATCTCTTCACCTTGTTATTATGCTGCATCAGGTGCCTGCGAAGCTGAATTGGAGTCAAATGACAGAGTGGACATGAATCTGTAATAATCCCTCATATAAAGTAAGAAATAACCAATGGTGGCGGACTACAGAGCTTCTTTGTTCAGGGGCTTTTGGATTCGTCTGGTTTTAAGCAACAAGACGGCTCCCCATCCCTCTGCCTCTCCTTTCTGCTTTGCTCTCTCTCTCTCTCTCTCTCTCTCTCTCTCTCTTGCCGACTCTCTCTCTCTTCTTGGTCTTCGGGTCTTTGCACTCCCTTCTCTATGTTTCTATAGTAACACAACAAGCTGGATGTTACGTATGAAGTTAATGCTCACTCCCACTCATGAGTGGGCTTGCAAAATCACACACACACACACACACACACACACACACACACACAGAAACACATAACAAGCACACGCACAGACACACACACAGACACACACACACACACACACACACACACACACACACACAGACACACACACTGCTGGCACAAACACTGGCACTTACTCTCTGTCTCTCTCCATCTCTCTCGCTGTCTCCCCCACCCCCCATCTCTGTCTTTCTCTTTGTCTAATAAATAGGTCTGTGAAATCCATCTTTGTCTGCTAATTGCAAGTACATTATATATATTGATCATGCCGAGAAAGGAGAAGAGGGTTCAAGGTAATTGTTTGTTCCATACATCTAATTTTGGAACGTCCGACTGCCGTATTAACTGCCAAACCCCATAAAAGGATTATTTGCTGTAGCAGTACAGCTAATGCATCGGAAGAGTACAGAGAGGAAAATGGACCTGGAGTACCTTTTACGTGCTTGCTATCTTTTATGGTCAATATGGCTCTCTGACCCCTCCACACAGAGAAAATAAATGTGGTTGACATGTGGCAGCAGATACATGAAGTTATAAAACTCCCTGACAGAATGTATCCCTTTTGCAAGATGATCCTCTCCCCATGCAGAGAGGATTCTGCAGCAGTCTGGTGGCGATAGAGGTGCCAGTACAACATCACGCCATACGGCACTAGTCACACACACACACACACACACACACACACACACACACACTCACACCGCAAACACAAGCAAGCGCCAAGCGCACACACACACACACACACACAAACGCACACACACACACACACAAGGAACTAATCACACCTGGGAAATCAACAAGTCTCCATGAGCCCTCGGACACAATCCACTTTCACCACGGGCAACAACCAGCCTCCACTGCAGTCTCAGACAAAACACACACCCGCTCAGCCCCCTAAGCCCACAGTCCACAGAGCCTCGGGCTGCTGCCTTTAATGCCAACATGAGCAAAAAACACATAAATAAAATGCATTACTGTCTTTGGCTCTCCAGCCCTGGCACATTCAGATGAGCTGAGCACCCCTCTGAGTCATTTCTTGTGAAGTGCACGAGGGGTTTTTCTCTTTCTCAGTCCAACTCTGATTGACATCCCCCTTCACCTTAGCTCTATACTCACACCATTACTTGTGCCAGACGCAGACTTTGATGTGTGTCTGCGGTACACCAACGCTATAGTTAAGGAGACGGGGAATGGGAAACGGTAGCATATGGCTGCTTCCATATGTTAGCGTGTTTGAAATGACGGTTTGAGAACACAAGTAAACACTACCTCGACGCTGCGGCTTGAAAGGGAGAGGAACCGTGGTTCCGCACCTCGTTCCTGATTGCTGACAAACGAGCTGTACACAACGTGCGTGCAATCTGGCTTCTGCCAGTTTTGGGAATATACTTCAGCCACTTTGTGATTCACGGGAAGTCAAACCTGCTACAGTAAATTATTCCCACTTATCGTTGTCAAACAAAATGCAGTGACTGGGTCTTGGTTATGAGAAATTCCCAGGATGGTTACCCAGGGTTGTTCGCCTGCTGCTGGTTGATTCACTGGCTCTCCCCAGAGGCACAGCCTTACGGTTTGTTTTCAAACTGTTTACACACATTTTCAAAACTCTGTGTCTATTTGTTTTTCAAAACTCTGAACTCAAAATCCACTATTGCTCTAACAAAATGCAAAATGCCTCAAATCTCCTGTAAAATGGCACTACACATTCAAAATGTCATAAACACATCCCTTAAAGGGATAGTTCGGGTTTTAAGACACAAAGTTATATGGGTTCCCCGTCAGCAACGTTGTGCATCAGCACTGACTTACCCCGCAACAGCGTCCTGTGAGCCGAGATCCAGCCGGTTTTTGATGCTGAAGAAAGTAGTCTGGCAAGTTTCTGGGGTCACGAAAGTAAAGTGTTTTTCTTCTCAAAACCATATGCGTTCAAAAGAGTGATATATTTGCACCACAAAAACGTTGTCCAGGAAAAATTCAAACGTTTTTGTGGTGCAAATATATCACTCTGTTGAACGCATATGGTTTTGAGAAGAAAAACACTTTACTTTCGTGACCCCAGAAACTTGCTGAAGAAAATAGTCCGGCATCAAAAACGATCAAAAACCGGCTGGATCTCGGCTCACAGGACGCTGTCGTGGGGTAAGTCAGTGCTGATGCACAACGTTGCTGACAGGGAACCCATATAACTTCGTGTCTTAAAATCCGAACTATCCCTTTAAGCAAATATTTTCATCACATTATAAGCACTTTTCATAATATGACCTTTGGGTACATCATGTACTGTAGGCTACACACTGTTGCTCAAAACCTAAAGCTCTTCTGTATTTCATTGGCTTCTACCGTATATTTCCATGCAAGATGTGAATGTCATCTAAAAAAAGAATTTTCTAAAGAAAGAAATTACTGACTACTATCAAACTACTTTGCTTTTTCCAAAGAAAATGTATTACTGTGTATGTCTCTCTGTGTGGTGGAGAGTGTGTATGAATTCATAGGTTTATAGACCCTTTCAAACTGCAGAAACAATGTGTATTCCTTCCTACAGCATTTCCGGAGGCACAGAGAACAACATTCAGCTAATGGTAACTTGGGGACAAACAAGAAAATGAAAATAATTATGTAATTAATAATTTTATGTGAAGTTTTAGAACATTACGCTTAAGTCTGATTAATTTTTATTTCAAAGTATCTGCATTGGTTCTGAACGTTTCAACCATAAATCCTCTAGGCAATGATCGGATGGTGTACAGTAAAGTAATGAGCGTTTGTACATTGGGGACTGAGTGTGAGTCTGGGGGAATAAGTGTAGCATTTTAAAGTTTGATGTTTAATGTTACTTCCTGTTTTTTGTTTTTTTTGTGTAGGTAGAAGGTTATGTGTGGTATTTTGCAAAATGTGTTTTAGGAATTTGAAAACTGAGAGTATGGTTTTGCAGACTTGGTTTGTTTGAAAGACACACACACACACACACACACAGGCACGCACGCACGCGCACACACACACACACACACACACACACACACACACATTCGATTCAGACAGAAACAGATACATAAACTTTCCTCACCTTTCTTTCTTTCTCTTTCTCTTTCTCTCTCTCTCTCTCTCATACACGCACACGCACACGCACACGCACACGCACACGCACACACACACACGCACACACACACACACGCACACACACAATTACAAGACTATCTTGCCCTTGTCTCAGCAGCCTGCCACCTCAGAGGGTCTGGGGGAGTGCTGTAGCCATGCCACATGCCACCTGTTCCTCCTCCAGTGGCTGAGGGCACTGCCTCAAGACCCCCTCATGCGCCTCTTACAGCCCCTCTCCTGCACACCTCCCAGCACACACTGCTCATTTCTCCTGCTGTTGGCTTGGGTTTTAGTGCTGGTATTTACGCTATATCCTGTGGATTCGTCTCATTTGTATTTGGTGTCTATGTTTTGTGCTGCCGTTGATGATTTGCTATGGATTTGTTTGTACAGCATCATCCATGAAGTAACTTTATGCCAAGAGCTGGATAAATAGAAGGTGACGTTGAAAGGACTGACTGACTAATGGATTCATTGACTGATTCATTCATTCATTCATTAATGGCATTCGGGGATATCAGTGGATTTGAGAATGCAGGAGGAAGCCTGGTCTGTATAGCCAAAAGTTACAAGAGAGACCCAGATGAAGTGTTCAGGAAATTTTGCTAAAAGAAGTGCTAAAGTGAAGTCCACAAGGAGAAGCCAACAAGACAGAAACAGGCCAGAGCCCTGGAGGTCAATCGCACAGGAAACTCAGGGAACTACAGAAAATGCCACTCCAAGGACAAGGTCAGAAAATAAACAGAGACGTTTGAAAGGGCACAGATCATGGTTCACAGTATACATCTCAGTCATGTAGGAGGGTATGGTGAACAATA
>NC_085000.1:24718045-24735545 GCF_963854185.1 Sardina pilchardus | reverse complement strand
TTTTTTTCTCATACTTGTGTAAGTAATCAACTGAGGAAGTTTCATGGTGATACCTATTATTTAAAAATTTTACCCTATTCAACTGTAGTGTCTCGCCTTAAACCTGGCGTTTTGCTAGGCTGATTTGACATGGAACTACACTCTCATCTGGCGTAATAATCAAGGCAACTTGGAAACTACTGGCACTACTACTGCTTGTTGTCTATGGGGACTATTTTCAGATGCTGCGTACGATATCACTGCGCCTATGGTACGTTTGCAAGTTGCCTCGATTATTACGCCAGATGAGAGTGTAGTTCCATGTCAAATCAGCCTAGAAAAACACCAGGTTTCTTTTTTAGTTGGTCTTATTGCACTTTCTAACTTGAGAGGAGACACGTTTTAAATGGGAAAATTACCAGAAATCTTAGTCACTTTTAAACATGAAGCTAGCAGGCGAGAAGCTAATGGTCTAATCTGATTCAATGATCTATGCTAGGCTGAAGCTAAAAGTTGTATCGCCAGACTCACAGAATGGCTGGATGAACGGGAGCAAGGTAAATATCGATTGTTTTGCTCGAGGGGAGGTGGAAAATGAGCGTATTTCCAAAAATGGCGGAATATCCCTTTAAATTATGAGAATTATATATATATATTATTTTTACATTACTTGAAAATTCAGCTAGGGCCTGTGGCTATTTTTGTGAGAGTGACTTCACGCACAGCCACCCTCCTCATTTGCCACATAGGTGCTAGTACAAATAAACACTTCTGTAAACAACAACAAACAACAAACAAACAAGGAATGCAACTGAAATGCTGAGGCTTGCCTTTAGCTTGGTGTTGTTTCTACAAGGACAGGAGTGCCCTGAATGTGGCACAACCAGCAAGCTGCTAGACACACACACACACACACACACACAGTCACACACACACACACACACACACACACACACACACACACACACACACACACACACACACACACACACGCACACACACACACACACACACACACCAGAAAAAGCCTCGGTCTGTATTAAACATGCAGTGGGTGAGGCCATGTTCGGTTGTCAAATTGTCAGCGGTGATGGTGACTCTGCAGAGGCTCTCGCCGCTTGGCTGTCTCTGTAGCTTAAACTAATGCAGTATCACCGTGACAGCACCGGGGTGCCTGTCCCTCTCCCCGCCCCAAGCCCCAAAA
Source organism: Sardina pilchardus (assembly GCF_963854185.1). Taxonomy (NCBI): domain Eukaryota; kingdom Metazoa; phylum Chordata; class Actinopteri; order Clupeiformes; family Clupeidae; genus Sardina; species Sardina pilchardus. Next base: position 24,734,362 of record NC_085000.1, on the reverse strand, counting down.
AACCACCACAGGTAGCATGAAATGGAGCATTAACATTTCATGCGGCTATTTTCAGAGGAAACAAATGCTGTGTGTCTGTGTGCACTGCAGATGCATTGTTTAGATTGCTGTCTCCCCTGAGTCCTCTGTCTCTGAGAACATTCCAGACTGTAATGGAGAAGTTTTGTGGTTGTTTGTTTGCTTTTTTTCCTGACTCTAAGGTTTGGTAACACTTTTACTTGAAGGTATCTAGATAAGAGTGACATGACACTGTCATAACTATGACATGACGCTGTTATGAAATTATGTTTTCTAAACAAAGTTCGGGAGGAGCCCTTAGGGATGATTGACACCAATTAAATCACCGCGCCTCCCGCTCCAAGTGTATTTAAGCCGGCCTTCTTTTCTCTTATGCCACACGCCCCGGCGTTCGCTAAAGTCATCCCTCCTCCTCCCCCTACTCCTCCATTTTGCTGATAGCCCAGTTACTCATCCTCCTTCTTTACACAGGGGGGTGCAAGCGGCCATCGCTCTAACGCGATCTCCGCTCCAGGCATTCCAGGACCACGGTCAGCTACCTAGCCAAACATGCTGTTAACGTTACACCAAAGCACAACAAATCATACCGATGGGCGAACTAGTGAACGTGTCATAAACATTAGAAACAAGTGATACACGTTTATGGCTTCTGTTATTAAGTGTCATTCGGTTTTTTTTGTCATGACAAGCTGACATTGTTTGAGTTGTCTTGATTATGACAACTTGACACTAATCAAAGTGACACTACAGAACTGGTCTTGGTCATGACGAATTGACATTAAATATGTTTGGGATGTCTTTGTAATAACAAGTTGACATTAACCAGGATGACATTACCAGAAGATATATTTGTACTAATGATTATTACAATTAGGGCAAGGTTAGAGACCAATTCTAGCACTTTACTTGGTCAGATAGATCTGTGACAGGATATTTCAGAAAACTAGCTCTTATGACACTATTATTACAGTGTAACGGATAGATTCTTAGACCTCAAGTAAAGTGATAGGCCCTACCATTTTGATTAGTCATTAAGATATGAAGGATAAGACTGTCTGTCATGACACCATCATTATGGCAGTGTAGCAAATATATTCTTTGACCTCAAGTAAAGTGATACCATTTTGATTTGTCATTAAGATATCATGAAGGATAAGACATGTCGTAAGAAGTGCCATCGCACACCAAATTGCCTTCCTAACACATTGATCTTGATGTAAAAATCTTTAAGGCTTGGTTTGTAACACGATGACCAAGCTCAACACTCACACTCAGCAGCAGTAGCCTACAGAAAAAGTTTGGAAATTATAATAGATAATGAAATCAACACTCCATGTTAAAAAAACAAATCAAGCCATTAAACCAAGCCATTTACTGTACATCTCCCAATGGACAAGATTCTATTCAAGATGGGGAACGTTTCCAGCCTATAGGAAACTAGCACTCGATGTAGGCTACTACAACTTGTTCTGTGTAACGTAGCTAAAGTTAGCTATGGCTAGTTACAGCTATTTCACCAAAGACTGTCTTCTAAGGAAACAACTGCCAGAGATACCTATTTTGTCCACAGAAAATAAAGTTCGGTAACACTTTACTTGAAGGTATCTATACATGTAAGAGTGATATGACACTATCATGAACACATGACACTGTCATGACACATGAACCCTAACTTGTCATGACAAAAACCAAATGACACTTTCAGTATAATGACAGAAATGTTATGTCAACCATTTTCCACTTTACCTCAATCCATTTCTGTATCATGATTTATTATTTTGCATGATAAAGTTTGCAATAGCATTTGAGAACTGTGGTCATATACCAACCCATATACAATGATTTTCTTTACAGAATCAGATCTGTTTTTAATGTAGTGCCATCTGAAGGTCAGCTGTCCCTCTGCAAAGAGTTCTCTGGATTCTCTGAATCCCCTAATTCATTACAATTACAACCTCTGCCTCTCTTTGATGCTTTTTTTTTTTAATATCCAATCACGGTGCTAGGTAACCTAGTTAGATGTGAAATATTCCTTATCTTGTTGTAAATCTCAAACTGTCCCCACAAAGTTGGGGTCATGGAATTGTCCAAAATCTCTTGGTTAATGCTGAAGTATTCAGAGATCCTTTCATTAAGGGACCAAGCCCAGCTCGTGGGATGGCCCCTTCCTGTTCCAACATGACTGTGCATGAGGGCACAAAGCAAGGTCCATAAAGATGTGGATGACAGAGTTTGGTGTGGATGAACTTGACTGACAGGCCTACACAGAATTCTGACCTCAAGCCAATAGAACACCATTGGCATGAATTAGAGAGGCGACTGAGAACCTCAGTCTTCTCATCCAACATCAGTGTGTGACATGCGCTTCTGAAAGAATGGTCAAAAATCCCCATGAACACACTCCTGAACCTTGTGGAGAGCCTTCTCAGAAGGGTTGAAGCTGTCATAGCTGCAAAGGATGGACCGACGTCATATTAAACCCTATGGGATGTGACTGAAGTTCATACAGTATGTGAGTCAAGGCAAGTGAGCAAATACTCTTGGCAATATAGTGTATTATTTTATTTGCATTTTACGTAACGCCTGATTTGGGGTTTGCAGAGATAAACATGTCTAAACAGCAAATGACTCAAAAATGACAAAATGACATCCATACAGTATATTTCATTTGCCATAGAATCTTGTGTCTCTCACATCATAGAGTATCCCTGCTGTTACCAAAGAGAATGTTATTCGAGATGGGATTTTATTATTTGCAAAGCACCACAATTATCACCAAATATTTTATCTGACTGGGTTTGTTTTTTCAACAATTCTTTCATCCTAAAAGCAAAAGTCAGAAATTGCCCTGGAGGGTTAAGTGCTCAGACAGGCCTTTGTACTTTTTGTATGTGACTCCATAAATTAGGATGTTTCATATCCTCTTAAAACCTTGCTCGTCCCTCATAGAAGCTAGAGTCCCCTCTCCTAAGTGTTGATTCTCTGGCTTCCTGTGCTTTCTAATATAATGTTCAAGGACAACATTTACAAGCCTCAGGCAAGAGCATTTGGGATGTTAAGCTGCTGTACAAACCGAAAGATTATTGTTTATTATCATTGCTTTTTGCCTTCTCCCCCTGTTTCTTCTTCTTGTTAGCAAATGGCCTTTGATGTACCCTGACTTGTCGTACCATTGCATCACCAAATCTGCAATGCAAGTTTCTCTCAGCACAGCAACATCCACCACATCTTCCGCATCTCTAGCAATGTGTAGCTCCCAGGTTTACAAGTGCCGTCCCCTGGGAGAGCTGGAAATATGTGTTATTTGCTTTTGGATGCATCAGAGGTTTGGGACTATATTTTCAAGCAGGTCCTTGTGTCCATGGAAACCCATCAGTTTAACCGGTAATTAGAGTTGGCCAACAACAAAAACATGCTAATGGTGTGACATTATGGCAGTGGAGGAAAAGATTTGATTAGCGCCATCACTGTATGGAGAGAGAGAATACCAGCACAGAAAATTAAAGTGCGAGGTTGCTAAGCAACATACAGATTCTTGAGATAAGCACATGAGGAAATCAACAGAGAGTACACTCCGATGTTTACCCCCACCACCTCCACCCACCCCTCAATAAGGCAACTGTGCTGAGGAGTTCAGTCTCATAGATTCTGAGATATAGCACATCTGCCCACGGAGACTGGGGTTCGAGTCCAGTCCGGGTCATTTCCGAATCCCACCCCTCTGTCTCTCTCACTGGCTTCCTGTCAGTCTCCTCACTATCTCCTCACTACAAAGGAGGGAAAAAACTAAAAAACTAGATTTAAAAATATATATACTGTATATACCACACCTCAGAGCAGTAGAGCAGCAGGTCTAGATGAAGACAGTTATTTGTTCTGGCAAGTTTTGTGATTCTTAAGGGGGCATACAATGGAGTTGAATTGAGTCAACACAAAAATGTTGCTGAAATGAAACTGTTTCCACAGTCATAGTTCATCCACTTGTATGGCACAATAACAGAAGGACAAGGAGTTGGCAAGTGAGTGAGGTGCTGACTGATTTACTGTTTTCCTTACAATTACACTCAATGTCTGAGCCGTAGGCAACAATATGGATTTAATTCTTACTTAAAAACAAAAACCTTGCATTCATCCGGTATCTTAAAAAAAAAAAAGAGATGCTGTACTGTAGTATACAAAGGATCTTAAAATGGCGTAAAAAGGCACGGCGTACATTATCAGTCTGTGAGCTCTGCGGGGACTGAACTTGATGCCCTTGACATCGCTGGCACCGTTTCAGCTCTACTGGTTAAGCAACTGGAGCTGCATGTTCTCCTCCCTGGACGAGCCGGAGTGAACGTAGGCTGCACGGCCTCGCACCGCACGTGGGAGTCACTCCACTCCACTCCACTCCAGTCCAGTTCACTCCATGTCACCCCAACCCCAACCCCACCCCACTGCTCCACGCTCCACCCAGGGGCCGATGCCAAGGTGGCGAGAGGACTGGCCGGCAGCCAGAGGAGGCTCATCTCAGAGAGAAAGAGAGAAAAAAAGCATAAGATAAGATAAGCACTCTGGTTAACCTGGGTCACCAGGGATGGAGTCCATCTTACATCACTCAGGGCTACGGGGCGGCGGTGGCAGTGGACGCGACACTGGCAGAAATAGGCTGCCGCTGGCATACGGGCATCATGAGTCCCTCAGCGCGTTCATCCCCAGATTTCATTCCATCGTGTTCTGTCTCTCTCTCTCTCTCTCTCTCTCTCTCTCTCTCTCTCTCTTTATCCCTCTGTCTCCCTGGTCACATCCTGCAGGCTGAGGAGCCCCAGTCTTAAGGTGCAGCCCCTTGAGACGAGGCCGAGACGACACAGCAGGCTTTTTCATTTATTCATCTGTCTCTTTTATGTGTGTCTTGTGCAAGTGTATTGGATGGACACAGCGTATCGACCTGGTCTGGAGGCAAACCACATAACATTTACAGAGGGGGCATCGCCGGGTTCAGACTGATTGCAGTGTACAGGAATAGACATTTTCACATCAACATCAAAACACAGCACTCATACAAACACACACACACACACACACACACACACACACACACACACACACACACACACACACACACACACACACACACACACACACACACACACACAGATGTACTCACATCATACCTATTTCTGTACAGTGTTTCAACAGCATTTGAAACCGCTGCCTTTGAAACTCAGCTCAGTGATGTAACAGTGCTAGCCTGGTGGGCAGGTCAAGGTGTAGATCGAACACTGCAGGAGTAGTGTACAGCACCTAAACAATCTGAAGAATTCAGAGACAGGGTTATACAATAGGGACCCATGACAAAGAGAAATGCAGAGTTCCCATCTAATTAGTTTGACATAACAGAGAACTTCTCAGAGACTGAGAATCCAGAGTCTGAGGTTGAAATCACTCTCTCTATCATGCTAATGGCCCTGTTTGTATACTAAGGCCAAGTGTCATTCAAAGAGTCTTACACATTTGAAAAGCTCATTACTGTCAAAACATAATAAAAGGGGAAAAATCCATCAAAGGCCTTAAAAAAGGCAAAACTGGTGACGGCAGCAGCAGCAGCACTAGCAGCAGCATAAAAGTCACCTTTCACTCACCCCGGCCTGTGAAAAGCCTGTCCTCAGCACGCGGCTTTGATGTTTACTTTCCAACTTGGGCATCGCCGGTCTGTTTACTCTCAGGCAGCGTCGACTCATTTAAGAGATTTGGCGACACAGCCATCATGCGACACGTCGCCGCCATCGTGTCCGTGCAGAGTGATCACTTTGGAGCACGGCGAGACACAAAGAGTCAAAGTGCTGACAGTCGAGAGAGCCTTAAGAGAGTCATTACATTTTATTATGTACATGTCTGTATGTGTGTGTCTGTGTGTTTGAATGTGTGTGTTTATGCTTGTGTGCATACATATGGCTACAACTGCATACTTTTAAAGCATGAATAATTCATATGCACAACAAAACATCAGCTGCTCCTAAGGCAAGCACATTTAAAGCTGGAGGGTATTGTTTGTTTTGTCACCTTTTTATATATCTATTTCTTTTTTTGGACCAGCATATTGAAAAAAAAAGAAATCAGTATTTCCGTTCACATTAACAGCCCATTGTGGAGTCGAAAAAGTCCATAAGGGCTGACACAACAAAATGATTAGATAATTGACTAAATTAGGAATAGCTCTTTCGAGAAAGTAAAAGCACTCTTGGCAGAAAAGGCACATTAAAACACCTTCATCAGTGAGGAAAGCAAACACTGACGCATGTGTGCGGAGTTTCAGCTTCAGAGTTTTAAGGTGCACTTAATTCAATTCAATTCAATTCAATTCAAAAAACTTCATTTATCCCCGAGGGGCAATTTCTCCATGCAGGCATAGTGACATAAGACGCACGACAAAAGACAAGACAAACAGGACAGGACAGACAGGGGTGTGAGTGTGTGTGTGTGTGTGGGTCCCAGTCTCCTAGTACCAGGAGAGAGAGGGGGAGGGGGCTGGGAGCATATTTGAGTTCAGAAGGCGAATAGCCTCAAAAGTAAAAGTAGCCCTCCTCCTGTTGGTCCTAGCAAGAGGACAGCGCAGACGCCTGCCAGAGGGCAGCCATTCAAAAACTCTGTGTAAGACATGGGTAGAGTCTTCTAAGATGGAGTTGGCTTTTCTTAGGGTTGCCTTGTCATGCAGTGACGTCAGAGACTGAAGAGGGTGGCCAATGATTTTAGAGCATGTGTGCACAATGCTCTGGAGGTGTTTCTTGTTTTTGATCGATAGAGAGTGAAACCAGCATATTGATGAAAAGGTCAGTATACTTTCAATAAAGGAGGTGTAAAAAATATTGAGAATCTTCCTGCTCACTCCAAAGGAGTATAGTTTCCTCAGGAAATACTGCCGCTGTTGACATTTTTTGAGAATCACCTCTGTGTTGGAGTCAAAACGCAGTTTGTCATCCATGACGGTGCCCAGGTATTTGTACTCCTGTACAACTTCAACAGGTTCCCCATGTATTATAGTTGCAGTCCTGCATCCTCCATGCTTGCTGAAAAAGCATTCCTGTGTGCGTCCTACTTTGAGGGCATCCACTTGGCTTCCTGTAAGTACTGAAAGGTTTAAAAACAATTTTGCACTGAACAAAAGCTTAACAAATGGACATCATGTTCCTGTCCTTTACAGCAAATGCACTGCTTGGCCTGTTCTGGCATTAACGGAACAGTATTTCGTTAATCGGTGTTTGCAACAAGCTTTGATTATATAATATTTCGATATTTACGGAGTTGAACAAGCTGAGAAATATCAGTGACGCAAAACCACCAGGCCTCATATGTAACATGTTTAGTAATTACTCAGTCAAATGTGTTTGGAAATTAGACTTTCTAATGGCACTTTGAAAGACTCGGGAGGAATATTTGCCCAGATGGTCAAGTATGCACTTGTTGGCCTGTACTGGGTTTTTATCACAGTCAACTGAAAATAGTGGAAGCAACAATGCAAAGCAAAACATCATTATGCCATTTTGAAACAGAGACTATACAAAATTATTCAAACAAGAACAAAATTATTCAAACACTGGCAGATATTGATTTAATGCTGATTTTCTCTTGACCAATATGTATTTTTTTTTTTCGGACTGAAAATGACACTGCCACATGCCAAAAGGTTGTAAGACAATGTGGTAGAAATCTTATATTTAAATTTTTATGAAAAATGGCACTTTGAAAATTATTCATACCCTTTTTAAATAATCAATGGAAAAAATTGCATTTGCATTCACAGCTTTTAAAATGGTTCTTATAATACCACACCTCTGTTTGTCTCCACAATGATTATAGACCGTGCCTTTTTAGCAGCTATCCGGCTTTTGAGGCAGAAACTATTCTTTGCCATCACTCTGGCCTTATGCTCACTTTTTTTGACGGATTGAGGTCTGGACTCTGGCTGGGCCACTCTAAAATGCTGACATTGTTTTCTGTTAACCATTTCTTGCCTTCTTTGGCTGTTTGTTTTAGAACATTGTGTGGTTTATTGGGGCAGGTCTCTTGGCAGACTGCCTGATCTTTTCCTCCACGATCTTAATGCAGCCCCTTGTTTTAGTGTTACCATTTACTTCGAAAAGGTCACCAGGTCACCAGGTTCCACTGGTTGAAAACATCCCAAAATAATCATCTTCTCACCCTCACACTTGAAATGGACATGGCGTGATTGGGGCTTAATGCTTCTTTTTATATGCCAATATCAGGCCATGTCTCTGGGTAAAAAAAAAACTAAATCTACCGAGAGCTAAATTCTTTTTCCAGGTGTGCCCTTATAAAGTTTAAGCTGAGTTGTGCATGTTTGGAGAAGAGTGATCCATGATCAGCATCCATGATGACTAAGCGGTCCATTTTGGGTTGGGGTGAACATTTCAAACCACCAAAACAACATGTGGGGAATAGCTATAGAACTGTATTAATTGTGGGTGTTTTTCATACAATGTGACCTTGTCAAAGTAAATGGTATTTAAATAGGGAAAACGTGGAGGTGTTTGGTCGTGCGGAACGCGGTGAAATCTCCCCGCCGTCACGGCTACACCCACCGCCTCTCAAAAACCCACCCTTCAACTTCACCGGAGCACCACTCCATGCATGGTCACACGAACAGCAGACTCAATCCCAGCCCCTGCCGTTCCGCTCTGCCTTCGTCAGCCACTGGACTGCTGAAATTTCAAAACACGTCTCGTCGTCTAATTGTTCTCACCCACGCTCGAGGCCAAATTCAAATTCCCCCTCCATTGTCTCCAGACGTATTGTAATACACGTCTGGCCCTGACAGGCTATCCTTGCCCTAAATGCATTACAATTGAGCTGAGAAATGTTCGACTGAGATATCATGTCACATTCTGTTGTACTGAGCTAATGTGAATATACAATTGTAAGGATCATGACCATCATGTCCATTCTCTGCTGGTATATTGTCTCTAACACAGCGCCGTACTGTCGCCTACATGCAGCACATGTAGCCTACTGATGTAACATTCTGGTAAAACATGGCACATAAACACGTGTAGGCTACTACATCTCATGTCCCCCTCATGCTATACAGATCCTCTTCTCTAGCATAGAGAAAGTAGTGTGCTTCACAAGGCATCGATCTCTCTCATGCATGGAATGTATGAAGGTTCAACAGATGGAGCAGCTAAGAAGTGTCTGTTCGCACTTGTTATTGAACAACAGTAGCAGTCCTGGGCTTGACTCCACAGGTGAGCAAAGTAAGTGACAGGTGGCAGTGAGTAGACAGACAGACAGACAGGCAGGCAGACAGCCAGACAAAAGGTTGTGAAAACAACAAGCTCACTTTTTGAAATTTGGTTGGAGCGGCTGCTGCAAGGATTGTCACCAGCAAAAAACAAGACACAGTGGAGAGCATTTCATTAGCCACTAGGCTTGAATGCAATCAATAAGCTGCCTTTCCAATTACTTGGCACCAAGACAACAGGAAATTCCTCCTGTATTTAAACACTTTTGTATTGACCACTCTTGTAGTCCCGCAGAAAGTCTACGCAGAGGACCAGCCTTCATCCAACATTTTAAATAGGTCTTCGGATGGGGAGGGCTCTGGGCTTGTGAGCTGAACTAGTCCTCGTACCTCTCTTTGTGTTGGCAACACCTGATGGCTCACATGGTGCAGTTGTCAATTAATGGTCTTCAGGGGGAATATCTTTGCTCCATAAAAATAACACTCTTTTTGATATGAGAGTCTGTGCTTCTGAGACTGCCCAATTTCTCTCAAGTTTCAGCTGTGGCGGGCTAGTATAATTAAAGTGACACACAGGGCTCTGTGAGTGAGTGTGTGTGTGTGTGTGAGAGAGTGTGTGCGTGTGTGCGCCTGTGTGTGCGCTCTGTTTAAGCAATGGCGTGATGGAGTGGTCTGTCATTTATAAGACTATCAGGAGCTACATGCACCTCAACACACACACATACGCACGCACGCACGCACGCGCGCACACACACAGAGCTCAGTAAGCCTACCCAGAGAGTGAGCATGAGTGAGCAAGAAAGAGAGAAAAAGATCAAAGAAAGGCTGGAATATATAGAGGGCCGTTATTTTCCGATGGAGTCAGAGATCAGCCTTACTTACAGGATCTTACTGCAGAGAGGAGCGATAATGCAGCTTTGCAGGTCCTCTGTGTGGACAAAGACAGAGTGGAGTGGCCAATCGCTCTTATCTGCACCAAACTAATCCAGTTGTTTGTGTGTGTGTGTGTGTGTGTGTGTGTGTTGCAACTGTATTCTGTGTATGTGTGTGTGGGCATGCCGGGTGGTAGTGGTGACAGGGTGTGTGTGTGTGTACTGGAATTCTGCTGATCATTTCTGTGAGCTCCTCTGTGTGTGTGTATGTGTGTCTACATGTGAGTGAGTGTGTGTGTGTGCTGCAACTGTACTGTGTGTATGTGTGAGAGGGCATGCCTGGTGTGGTGGCAGTGGTGACAGGGTGTGTGTGTGTGTTTGCTGGAATTCTGCTGATTGTGTGTATGAATGTATGTGTGTGTGTGTGTGTGTGTGTGTGTATGTTATAAATAGCTCTGCTGTGGTCTGTAGGGGAGGCGGTGGCATTCTCTCAGGCCCACTCCAGCTCCACTATTGAATAAATGTCATAATGCCCCCATGATGTCTTCCTATGCGGGGAGTCAGTGTTCGGCCCCGCGCTTTAGCTGTGTAATGAAATATGTCTGCGGTGATGTATGGTAGAGGGAGAGGCCCAAATCGAAAATTGAATCACACTAACTTAATTTGTGGTCAAGGCAATCAAATTACTTGTTTTGGCTGGAGTATTTCAGCAGCGCTGGCGATGAATTCATCTTCGTGGCAAACCTGTCAAGGTGGGAGCCGATGGGGGAGCAAACAGGCAGAGCCATGGATGAAGAGGGGAGGCTACAGGAGAGGGAGGTGGGGGTGGGGTGCTGTGTGTGTGTGTGTGTGTGTGTGTGTGTGTGTGTGTGTGTGTGTGTGTGTGTGTGTGTGTGTGTGTGTGTGTGTGTGTGTGTGTGTGTATGTATGTGTGTGTCGTGTGTGTGTGTGTGGGGGGGGGGCACAGTAGCCTGGTGATGCCAATCCCACCAAACGTCACTGTCTGCATTGTGGCCAGGAGATGTGGTCTGGCCCGGGGATGTGGCCGGGTGCAGGGGTATTGGTGGTGGGTGTGGGTGTGGGCGTGCATGATTAATGAATGTCAATCAGAGCTAAATGAGGAAATGAATGCATCAGCTTGTAGCTCTTGTGATGAGAAGGGCACTGGTGAGATTGGAACTGACAGCACCAGCCACTGCAGAGCCAGCTGCTCGCTGCTCTATGGGACCCGAGGGGAAGAGGAGGAGCCAGCAGGTCTTCTACCGTAACGAAAGCCTGAAGAGACTCTGGTCCTGTGGTGCCCTCCACCTCCCCCAAACAACTTCTGACACGGCAACATGCCTATACCTCTACAGCCTTGGTCCGAAATGGATTTCAAATCAGAGGACCTATTGTTTACACAGTGGAGGTGAGTGGTTGAAGTGTGAGATTAAGAAATGTTCACTGCCAAGGGAAACGGTCATTGTTTCTTTAACTAGCGAAAACATCATGGTCAAAAAAGGAGTTGATGAAATGCTGATTTGATGTTGATGACCGAGAAGAGTTCTCAAAGGAATCCCTCGACAGAGCATTACAAATAGAATCTTTAGAGGTTCTGTTGTGGACAAAGGCACTCTATGATACTAAACAGCATCTTTTTCCCCCCCCACCAGGACAACACAGTCACTCCATCATGTGGCATGCCACCTCTAGGATGACATTTTGATCACAGGATATCAAAAGGCTTTCAATCTGACTGCTCCCCATTATTAGTTTTTCCCTGTGTGTTGCCGATTTGTCCGCTTTCTTGTTGAGGAGATAAATCACGGCAGGACACTGGCTTGGGAGAGCCCCGGCAACAGCTGTATCAGCAAGATTACACCCCGGAATAATTATCTGCCTTCAGACGTTCTGCCGCAGAAACTCGGCATTTTTACGGCATCACAATATTACTTTACTCATGTTCATTCAGCGGCACTAAATTAAAAGGAGAGACCCCCGAACGTTGGCCTTGAAAGAAAAAAAAAAGTTAAACTGGAAAAAGAACAAAGCAGGGCAGGATAAAGGCCAAATACATTCCAGTTTTTCAATTTGATCGTTTTTTTTTTTGGTTGCACGCCGAATCCAATAAAGTGTGCGTTGTGTCTGAGGAAACTTAAAGCCGTGCCAAGCAAACCCAGAAATACTGAAAAGGGAAAGAGACACAGATAGAGAGGGTGATAGAGAGAAAGGACAACAGAGAGAGAGTAAAGGAGAGAGAGGGAGAGAAAAAAAGAGAGAGGGAGGAAAGGAGATGCTCTCCATTTATTTGCAATCTTCTCTTCCCCCTCTTGACGCCTCTGCAGCATGCGGAAGGAAAATCAATCAGTGTGACAGGCCGGCTCACCTTCCATAAACTCCGCCTTACTTATGAGTGGCATATCATTTGTCTACTGACAGTTGACGGTAGCCACACACACACACACACACACACACACACACACACACACACAGACACACGTGGTCTGTTGCACTTCCTCCAACAAATCTTCCTTACCTTTCATGCCCGACCCCAAAGCCCCCACCCCACCCCACCCCACCCCACTCCCCCCGTCAGACTGCACGTTGGCCTGCCAGTGTTGCTCTGGTCTGTGGTTGACTGAAAGTTCTGCAAGAGGCGCACACTCTGGCAGTGGGGGGCCTGGACTTGCTCCAACAATCCCACGCTGCTTAAGCCCTTTAACATCTTCATAAAATAATCAAGTGCTGTTTGAATGGAGTCACTGATGCAGCCAGGGGAATGTGCGTGGGAGAAGGAGCGTTGTAATAACGGAAAAGAAACATTGTAACTGTCCTTATGAATATTGGAACGACATGCTCAAAAAACCTTGGGAATGGCAACACACTGTGGCTGACATGAATTTGTGGTGTGAATGTGTTAAGTGAGGGTTCAGTGTCTTTGTAGGGCTGTTGTCCCTGGCAAAAGAGGTTTGGGTAAGGTATGTAAGGCAAAAGAGGTTTGGGTAAGGTATGTAAGGCAATTTCACAATACAAGCATGCTACGGTATCTGTATCATATCACGCCACGCAGCCAGTCAGTATGCAATGGTAATAGAAATACATGAAATATTCTGTCAATACTAATGGCACTTACAACAGGTAAACTGACTGAGTTAGAACATGGAATGCGTAACAACAATGCCAAAAGCACTCTACTATTACCATGGCCACCATGAGTTCAGTGCACGGTCAGAGCTGTAAAGTATGTCTTCCTGAAAGACCCACTCTCAATCTCAACATTTTGCCGACTGCGGGCAGCTACAGCACGTACTGTACCACTACTGTACCATTAAGGAGGCTTCAAATATTTAGCCTACCGAAACCGAGTGGGCTACACCTGCAATATCACAACATAACATTAACCTCTTGCATCACTGACGACTTGCAGAAAGAAAATACTCATTATTTCTTTCATTTGCTGAACCACTCAACACCAACTGCAGGCATACAGTATCTCTCGTAATCTTGAGCCGCTTGTCTCATGAGCGCAATACAGTGTCTATTTATAGAAAATGTTGTTGTCGTTTTTTTTTTCAACTGGTCCTCAGTTTCAGCAGCCAACGTTTACCTAGGCTTCATTAATTTGAGGGTTAATTGTTTGTGCGTGTTGACTTCTGCAGAAGATAAACCCAGATAATGGATCCTTTCATAAAGTGTGTTGATGGGAGAAACACACAGATGGCAGGAGGTTGCAGTGGCACTATATTCACAATACAGCAGAGATACACCTTACCAAATCCAGCTCACGCTGGTCTCGCCGTTAAGCTGATGAGGGTTTAACATTTTTTGCTTTTAGCTTGCACTTTCCCAACTTTTGTCGCAACTCTGAAGTTATGCCTGCATTAATACCTCCGGTTTGTTTTGTGCAAATGTCAGGCGTGACTGACAAGCGATATATTAAATTATTTTGAGGAGCACCTCAGCAACAGCGTTGCGTTGTTAGTGGTGCAAAAATAAGCCTCTTTTTTCAGCTTGACTGATGCCTGGCAGAAACCCATAAACGATGCAGCGAGGCAAAAACGGCAGATAGCATCGCTAGATTAGAGTCAGCCCAGTTCTCTTGTCAATCACACTAGTAATTGCTCCAATGAAGCCACCTGTCTTAACAATCTTGGTCTGCCATATAGAAACACGCTTATCTACCAGACTTGAGAGAAAACACACACACACACACACACTTCTTTGGGTGCTTTAACTCAAAATAGCTTCAGGGGAAAAAAAGGCCAGTTCAAAAGAGGCAAGGAAAAAAAAACACTCTTGGTTTCATAGAGAGAAAAAGAAATTTCCACCTATGTGAAAAAGCCTTGGCTCTTTCTTTATGCATTATTCAGCCTTTCTCCCCCGATAAGTTTGGAGCTTAAACACTTTTGCTGTTTTTAATTCAATACGCTTTTCCTCTGACTCCACACACACACACGCACACACACACACACACACACACACACACACACACACACACACACACACACACACACACACACACACACACACACACACACACACACACACACACACACACACACACACACACACACACACACACACACACACGTCCCTAAGGCCTACCTGTTCATAGAGGTGAAGAATTTCAACACTTAAGGTAAATAACACAAGGCCAAACGGCTGCCTACAGTACACCGTGTGCAATTCTAGATGTGCAGCTCAACTCCGCTGCTGCTGCTGCTGCTTAAAGTAGCCTCAGGCTGCAGGCGAAGGTCAATTGATGACAGTAAAGCTTTTAGCAGCTAGCCCATCATCCGCCACCTCTAAGACAATACAGAGGGCACAGCAGAGACAGTGGCATGTCCTGAGAGAAGAGGAGAAATGCAAGAGACGAAATCTCCGATTCCATCAGTTACTTTCTTTCTCCCCAGCTGTCTTTCTTTCTAGTTTTCTACTTTTTTTGATGGCTGTGGAGAGTGAGAGAGAGAGAGAAGAGAGAGAAGAGAGAAAAGAGAGAGCCCTTCACTGTGAAATCCTCTTAAGAGCAGTCAGTGGAAAGAAGACTGACGAATAGTACAAAGTCTTGTCCTTCTTTTCTGTCATCTTTCTTCCCTGTTGCTGTTCTTTTTTTCCCCACCTCATCTTGTGCAGAGCCTTGGCCTGGCATCCTGATTGGCTTGAGAAAGAGTCCGCTCTCGACCTCCCGTTCCCCTCCTCCGCGTCGTCTCGTCTGAACCGTTATTTCTGTTCCCTCAAGGCAGAGACCATTTTGTCTTTTTTCTTTCGTCTGACACGTCTTCGCATGTAAATGCTTTGAAAGTGCTCTCTGCTGAAAGCAACAATCAATATTCTCTCTTTTTTCAAGTGGGTCCAGAATCAAAACAATGAGATTTAATAAAGGGGGCATTTTTGTCTGTGTGGTGGACAGCTGTCCCCCTTGTAGCTGTGACTGGGCTAACAGTAGTGTCCCTGCCTGGGGAATTGTAAAAATCAGGGGGCACTTTGAAGCAACAATTAGAGAAATCATAACCGACCACCTGCAGATAGGACTCTCTCCCTCTCCCTGTGTGTGTGTGTGTGTGTGTGTGCTTGTTTTTATGAAGAGCAAATGTAGCCGGGGGATATGTTCATGAAAGAGCCAGGGCTGTGGAAATATTTTTAGTTTCTGCGGATGGCCACATTTTTCCTCCCCTCTAATGAGGGAAATTCACTCAATACACATTTGGGCTTTTGACAGCTTCTTGGGGGCTTTTCAAAAACAATCCCGCACCAGCAGAAAGGCTGCCGCTCTCCACACACACACACACACACACACACACACACACATGCACACACACAAACATATTAGACAACACACATTTCAAACAACACATCTCATGTCGCACGGATACAAGATTTCACCTTGGAATATTTACATGTGACATTTTGTTTCAACAACGAAACAGAACCCCCTTCATGTTTTAGTCATTTGCCGTAAGAATATTAAGTAGAACTGCGCACAGATTTGTTTCATAAAATTTTCATTTCAGATTAGTGGTTTCCCGCTGTTTTGCTGCAAATGTAACTCAATCACCATTTACTGCTTGGGCAGACACACTGAGGAGGTGCATATGCAACATGTCATTACTAACGCCTTGTTTGTCACGAAGCGACGCGCACCCACACGCACACACACGCGCACTCCAGCACTCCAAGAACGCCCATCACCAGGCTCGACAAGCTCGGGGG
>NC_085000.1:24700545-24713045 GCF_963854185.1 Sardina pilchardus | reverse complement strand
ATTACAAAAAAATCACAGGGGTCCATCTATGGTGGGAGGGAGGTAGGGAGGGGGGGGGGGAGACAGAACAGCTGACAGGAGTGTTGAGGTAACCCCACACACCCAGTTCACCGGAGCCATCTCTAGTTTGCTAACATACCAGTCACTTCTAAGGGTTTGTCAGTCAAAATGAATAATAATAATAATAAAATAAAAAAAAACTTCAAGCTTCCAGGTCCATGCCGTTGTGCCATTGCATAGGGACTCATCTCCGGTAGTGATTGGGAGCATCCGCAAACATGTACTTGAGTCTGTAGGCTTCGGCTAGGAGCAGCCCCACTTCCTCGTTGCCCCAGTGGATTGTGGGTAGGTTCTGGAGAAGCATCAGCTGACCCTGAAAAGAGATTTATATAAAAAGAGGGGTTTTCTTCTTTTCTTTTTTTTTTTGCAGATACATTTTTGAGCTCCCAGAGCCTAACAGGCGACTCTTTCACCCCTTTAAAAACACCGGATGTGATTTCTGTGTTTTGTTGTTGCTGTTGTTGCTGTTGTTGTTTTTGGCTTGAGCCGAGTCACGTGTTAGGAAAACATGCACATTCAAGCGTAGCCCACCCGTGTTGCGTAACGGGGTTGGGGGTGTGCGTTGGGGGGTTGTGCTCAGACGTGAGGAGCTTGTTTAAATTAATACAGCCTTGTCATCTCCTGGGACATCATTAAAGACATCAGGATGTCAAAACAGCCCTGTGTTTTTTGCACTGGTGCATATTCCCTCTCCACAGAGATCGGCAAAATATCTGCTTATAAAACCCTGCGTCTAATCTTAATGATCTTATTTGCTCTAAATCAGATCTTACTATTGCTTCCTGAATATAATCCCTTAGTTCAAATTCAATTAGCACATTATCAAGCTAATGCATGTGGTGTGTAGGCCAATCAAGTAATAGCGAGGCGCTAACACTACATTAGCGACTTAAATGGAGCAGCATCCCTCAATGGCGGTAAGACCGGACGCACTGAAGCATCTCGGGAAGAGGTACTTTTGGGCTATTTGTACAGCCCATTGCCTTAATCATCTCGGCTAAGACCTGACGAGGGTGCTAACGCTAACGTGATAGCGGCGATGCCTCTGCAGCTTCGGCTGTGAAATGGACCATATCATGACCTGGGGAGAGAGATGGTGAACAGACAGCTGAGGGTTGGTGTGCTGGATGGTGGGGTGAAATATGGGAAGTTGTTATGCTTATTTTTTTTTCCCCCTGCCTGAATAATGTAGTGTGAGGAGCTCTGTGTGATCACCTGCTCCAGTTTCCTCAAAAATCATTTAAATCCTCGGGACAGGAAAAAAAAAAGGGGGTGTTACAACAGCGAGTGCCACACGGCAAACACAGGGGATTCTTGAGTGGCGACATGCTTGAATGGCTGTGTGTGTGTGTGTGTGTGTGTGTGTGTGTGTGTGTGTGTGTTCTAGTCCTACAGACCTCCACACACACACACACACACACACACACACACACTCTCTAACCCACCCACACACACACACACACAGTCACTCATTCACACAAACACTCTCTCTCCCCCCCCCCCCCCACCCACACACACACACAGTCACTCATTCACACACACACACACACACACACACATGCACACATGTCCGACACACTCTCCGCACACCCTGAGGGTCAGGCCAAGAGCACAGCAGAAGCGAGGGAACGGAGTAAAACACCATGAAAGAGAGGGGAGCACAGGCGAGGCGAAGAACAGAAATTTCTCATTTTGTACCCACTGAGGTGTGGAGAAGCACTGGGCTGTGAAATTTGGTTACTCCGAGCCCGTTCAACTGGAGGGCCAATTATTCCAATTGCAACAAAGTGTCTGACGGGACCATGGTGCATTCAAATATTCTCTCTCGCTCACTCTCTCTCTCACACACACACACACATACAACGCCATTCAAAAATAGCCTGAAAGGGTCACTTACATTAAGTCATGTGCACACTCACAATGAGACACACACACACACACACACACACACACACACACACACACACTAACGAGGTAGAGCCATACCTGGAAGTCTACATGGGAGAGGATCTCTTTGCGCCACTTGATGAGGAAGGCAGCACAGACGTACAGGTGAAAATGAGAGAATCCCTCTGACTCGGCCTGCAAACACACACACACACACGCACACACACACACACACACACACACACACACGCACGCACACACACACACAAAGCATACTTGTCAGAAGGGCCTGACCAAACTTAGCAAACACATTATATAGTCTCTCTGTCAGCCAGTATCCCCACAGTTTGTTATGGGGCTTCAGGCTTCACTCTAAAAATATGGATCCACACACTTGGTGCCACGCTGGGTGTAGGGAGCGGCGATGCCAGTCTTGCACTCCTCTCCCCCCTCAAGTCCCCTGCCACACAAAAAATCCGGATCCAGGATGTTTCTAGTCAGGAAAATTCTGATGTTTTTTTTTCTTCCTCTACATTGACCGGGGCCATGAATATTTGACTCTGACACCGTAGATACATTGAATGCATAAGACATTTCAATAGTGGAGAAGCATGCTGGGTAGGCACAATGATTTTGCTGTGGGTTGATTTGTTTCTACTTTGTTCTGCAGGTGTTGCGAAGGCCACGGCCATTGATTTCACCCGGGGCAATGAATCACTCTGTCTTCACTGCCCGTCACTGTCAATAGCCGGCTAAACGCAGGCAGTCCTCAAGGCCGAACGCGGAGCCAAGCTGGACAACTGCAACTACAATGACAACAACCAAACGAATAAAACCGTATGCACTTCTCTACGGAACCGTTCATAAGCTCAATGACAAAGGTTCACCTTCAGTCACAAAAGGGGGGGACACATGAACTAGGAAATTACAGGTGACTGAATTCATAGAAAGTAGACTTGGCTGATAGCACAGAGAAATCACACACATTATTATTTTCTACTGGGACAAGCTGGCGGAGCGGGCAGTTGCTCGTCTCTTGTACCCTTCTCTGTTCCGTCAGCGTGCACTACGCAATGAAGTGTCCTTCCTTCGAGGGAGTGCACACTGCACACTTCTCCTGCATTCAGCCTGCCAGTGTTCTTTTGCCTGCGCCTCCTATCAGGAGAATTTCGTCAGAGGCAGCGCGCTATAAATAGGCTTGTTTTTTTTTGTTTGTTTCTTTCTTTTCTTTTTTTTTTTTTTCCTCAAGTGTTTTGCGTTGTTTGTCCCTCTTAAAGCTACGTGTGAAATCTATGTCGAACACGGCCCCTGCGCGAGGGAGAGGGAAGACAAGCCCAAGGTGGGACGCAGAGAAGAACAAGAGGAAGAGAGGGATGCAAGAGAGAAGGGGAAGAAAACAAGAGAGCGAGTGGGAGGGAGGGAGGGAGGGAGGGAGGGAGGTGGAGGAGGCGATGGAGGATAGGGAATGTGAGAAAGAGGTGGTGAGTTACTGAAAGAGACAGGTCTCCTGTGTTAAACTCGCTTCTTTTTTTTTATTCCTCCCTCTCCCTCCATCCTTTCTTTTTTTCCCCCTCTTCCATTGAGACGAGTCGGCGCATGTGTCTGCTCATTCGTCTGTGCGCTCCTTCCTCTCATCCAAAGACAAGAAGTGTGTAAGTGTGCGTGTGTGTCTGTATATGTGTGTGTGAGTGTGAGTGTGTGTATGTGTGTGTGTGTGTGTGTGAGAGGGTGTGTGTGTGTGTGTGTGTGCGTGTGTGTCTGTATATGTGTGTGTGAGTGTGTCTGTGTGTATGATAGTGAGAGTGAGGGTGTGTGTGTGTGTGAGGGTGTACAGAGACGTGCGGAAAGGCTGCCTGCCTGCTTGCACTAATGGACTGGAAGTAAGACGTGGACGTTTTATCACTCCAGTTAGACATTAACATGACTTTCCTCTTTGTCTCCGGCTCCCCTCTCATCTGCCTCTCTGTCTGGGCTTCTTTGTGGGGAGACTAATTGATCTTCAGGGGCAGGCTTTTGTGCTTTGGGCTTAATGCACCTTGAAAAGGAGAAGATGGACGGCCGGTGGAAGTCTGGACTAGATTTGATCCGCCTTATAAATGCAAGGCGAGGGGAGGCGGAGGATGAGGGGGAAAAAATAATAAATTCCAGCTCTTCCATGAATAATAAACGATCGATTCCTTAATGACATAAAGAGGTATGACTCCCAATTTAAATATTTCAGATGGATAGGCATCGCGTGCCAAATCCGCATAAGCGCATGGATCAAACGCAGAGGGGTGTGTGTGCTCAAGGAAAAAAAAAGAAGAAGAAGAAAAAAAAAGAAAGATAAACAGTGCATCCTCCCCCGAGAACAAACCATTACAGCTGGAAAGTTATTTCTCTCTCTGAGTCGCTCAGACAAAGTAATCCATCTTGTGCCCTGGTGGAAAAAAAAGGGGGCATCTGCATTGATATTAAAGTCAGGCTGTGACATAATTAAGGTGGTGTGGTGTCTGCCGGGCACACAAAAGGCAGTGGCGTGGCGCGGCGCGGCGGTGGTGGCGGTGGGCGCCGAGGTCAGGGGCAGCGGGCGGCTCGCTGCCCATTAGGCTCCCCAGGAACAGTTGCTCTCTTCTCTGGCCGGCCCGCTCTCAGGCGCCTCATTCATGGCGTCCCCTTTCAGGGCGGAAAAAACAAGGTGGGCCATTGCTGGCCTGTGCTGGCTGGCCTCGGCCTGACCTCAAAAAAGGCGACGAGGGAAAGATGGAGGGGGTGTATGATGGTGGTGGTGGTGTTGTGATGATGTGCTGCTGGTAATGGTGGTGGTGGGGATTTGGCTGGATGGAGGGCAGAGGAGACAGAGAGCGCCTCAGGATAAAAGATGTGGGGAGGGGGAGGGGATGATAGAGAAAAGCAAAGGAAGAGGACGGCCTTTTACTGTAAATATTTGGAGGGAAACAAGGGAGGAGGAGAGGGGAGGAGAAGAGAAGAGAGGAGAGAAGAGAGGATGGACAGAGCAGAGGTGGAGAAAGCGGAGTGAGGGAGGAAAGGCAGGTGAAGTGAGTGCGACTCCACACACCTCCTGTACTGTCCACTGCAATCATGTTGTTGGGGATGAGTGCAGCAGAGGTGGTGCCCACACCACGCTGGTATTTACAAGCCATGGAGAGGCTTGCCCGCAGATTCTCTCTCTCTCTCTCTCTCTCTCTCTCACACACACACACACTCTCACATACTCACACACTCACACACTCACACACTCACACACTCACACACTCACACACTCACACACTCACACACTCACACACTCACACACTCACACACTCACACAAATACAAACACCCATACAAGTGCACATTCACACACGTGGCAGGACCCCATTCCACTGTATGTATCAGCTAGCGGTCCCAGATGATCACATTCTGAGTGGAACATTCCCGCTGAACTACACCAGACGTTTGGCGGAGAGGGAAAAAATAAATGCAGGCGGTGGAAAGCCTAGAGTTGCTTCTGTGCGCAGTTCCGTTTGAATAATGAAAAAGAAACAAACAAAGAGAAGATAAAAGAAACAAAACATATTGCCTTGGCCCATGTCCACCAGCTCCTCTTCTCCGAGCGTACAGAGCCAAGAACACAACAATGAGAAGAGAGGAGGGGGGGGGGGAGAAGAAAACACATAAAAAGAAAACAACCACTCCATTTTCTAAGGCTTCATGCTGCAGAATCGCTTCCATTGACTGCCCTATCGATCCTGTTATTTCAAATTACATAATGAAACCAACTTCCCCAGTCTTTTATGGGGGCTGGTTTACAACCGGTATGGTGTCTACGGTGTGAATGTGGCCTCAACAGTACGCAGTCCAAACCTTTTCTTCAGCAGAAATGGCTGCTCCCACTTTGCTTCAGAGCATGATTGTTAGGTACATTGTCCAGTGTACTAGTAGGACAATAAGCTTATTATGGGGTTCATAATGAGAACAAATCTGACGAGTGCACAGGTGGCCTAATACATAATGCAACACTGATTTAATAGTTCAGCGGATCTGTAATGTGAAGTAGTTCACAGCTGCTACGCCAAAAACAGGTGTGCATCACAAAACCCCAAAATACAGTTTTCCGGTTCAAAATGTTCTCGCTCACGGCACCTTTCTGCAGGTTTCAAATTAACCCCCGCATTACTCAGTCAGGTGTTTTTCACTGATGCTGTAAAAATGACTCGCATCAGCAAATTCCCCAAACACACTCGCGCTCGCCCCTTAAACATTGCACATCAAAGCCAAAATTAGAAACAAACAAATTAAACATAAAACACGGAGCCAATGAGCCGAGCAACACGAGAGCCCAACGAGGAAATGTAATGGAGTCTAGCACCTCACCCACACTGCTATTTTGCAAAACGAACATTTTCCTCTCTGTGTGGTTGTCTCCACCCACATGCAGACAATGTTTAGACATTTTAAAAACGCCTTCTAGCCAAGATCAAGATGAAGTGATAATCTTATTTAAAAAAAAACAAGTTGACGTGTATCCATTTTAACGTGTGAAAAAGAGACATTTAGCAACGCAGACACCCACGCTGACTTACAAAGTGACCAACAACAGAATAAGCAATGTGAATGCCCAGGATACATGAATGGTCTTGTAATAAACATTTCTTAGGCAATGGACGCTGATTATTTCTGATAAGGAACTAAAACACTTGTCTGGACAAAGATTGTTTTTGGTTTAAAATGGCGTGTTAAAACCGCCCGCAGCTACACCCACACCTGATTGAGCTCCTTGCCCCCTCCAGGAGGTCAACTATGAACCCGACACAGGTGTGTTCACTTACTGTTGCCTCTCAATTTAGCTGGAGGGCAGATACCCCGGAGTGGGCTCCTCTAGGCCCCTGCTGTAAGTGGCACTATCATCCTCCTCCTGACACACACACACACACTACACACACAGTACACACACACACACACACAGTACCTGGTAGGTGTCCCACAGCCGAATGGTGCAGCGCAGGGGCAGCTCCCTCATCAGCAAGTTGTTCATCCAGCGGAAGGCAAACTGCAGGTACTCCACCTCACACCTCTTGAAGTGGTTGTGGATGTCCTCTGTGAGGAGCAGAGAGAAGATAGACGTTCATTTGGCTTGTTAGGTACCCCAGGTAGGGCTCTAAAAATCAACTACTCTCTATTAGCAGAGGTGCTTCGGAGCAAGAGAGAGAGAGAGAGAGAGAGAGAGAGAAAGAAAAAAAGAAAGAGCGAAGGAGTGAGACAGAGCAAGCAGAGAGAGTGAGAGACAGGACTACCACCACACACACACAACCTACAGTTGGAGGTGGGTATAAGGCCAAAGGGCGAAAATCACTGTTTTTTTCCGTGACTCAGGGGCATCGGGCTGGATACAAACGAAATTACCCCGCGTGCCAATCCAGCATCTGACACCTGCAACCTTTTGGTTGCCTGTGCCGAGCTCAAAGCACCGAGCTCAAACAAATGCTTGCCTGCCCTGATTCAGAGTGCAATACAGGCAGACATCTTCTCAGCGTTCGGGCTCCCTGGGACTTGAACCCCTGACTTGTGCATCGCTGCTGCAGCACCGTGATGTTGTTTGCCGAGATACGGAAGCAGAGACTGGAACAAATGAGTGGCAGCGCGGTCGGCTAGTCTGGCTGCTGGATGCATCAGCAGGAAATGGAGGAATCTGAGGTGAACTCTAAGGCCTGCTCAAAAAACAGTTTAAAATGTACCAAGTTACCAATTAAATGCAATGCTCTCCACAAAGGTCACTTGACTTAACACACTTAATACATTTTAGCATTTAAGCAAATTAATTAATGAGTATTCTTGATTAATTGGATTACCCACTGGCATTTGTTAAGATTACACACTAGAGAGGCCTATTACCCCCTTTACTCACTTGATTCCCACAGCTGCTTACATCAGACCTTCTGTTGTAGCTTTTCCAAAAGAATCTACATAATACTTATTTCCCTGTTGTTGATGTGTTTTTTTCCCCAACAGAATAAAGAGTGCGCGTGTGTACGCACAGCAGTAGAACACTCCGTTCGTGAACCACTTCTAAAGCCCACAGCCCATCCTCCTCAGATCCCCCATCTCGTCGCTCTACGTCTGTCCAGCTCACCTCTCTGGGGGGTACACATGGGGTGGTGGTGGGGGGGGGTGCAGTCTCGGATGACCCCGAATAAAAGACTGAAAGTCTCGTCTCTGCACGGCACACTATTCACACTCAGTCACGAGCGCGGCGCCGGCATTAGCATGTGAGAGAAAGAGCCCGTGACTAATTTGTATCACCTGGTTAATTCTGCTTATAAGGTGCTTAGGGCGGGTCAATAATCGAGTCGAATTGAACTAAATGGGTAAGGACACAGACAAGAGAAAATGAGCCAACCATCGCTGGCCTGTTTAGGCTGGCTGAATAGATTTTTACGAGAGGGATGGGGGGGATGGGGGGAGATTGGGAGGGGAGGGGGGGTTCTTCGAAATCTCTTTTTATTTTGTGCCTTTTGTTGGCGGCACAAATAAGATAGCTTTTTAGAATGCATGCCTATTGACCACACTCTTGATGGGTATCGATAAAAGCCTTTGACTGTTCCAGGCAAAAGCCTTAGAGGCCAGAGAGTGAGTGAGCGAGCGAGAGAGCGAGCGAGCGAGCGAGTGACTGCAGCCAGGGCTGACGGGACGATAAGGGCATTTCACATGGACAGCGGTGCCCGTCCGCCTGTGTAAGCAGCGAGCGCTGGCGCCGCGGGGGACTGCCCCAGCAGCCCAGCGCCACCGAGTATCCTTTTTGAACACCGTTAACGGACGCGTTGGCAATGTCTGCCGCGCCGCGCTTCCTCCCTATCGTCTCAGTTTCAGGCGAGGGGCATTTCCACACAGAGATGCTCGAGATTAACGGAGTGTGGTGCGCTGGTCAGGGTTAAAAAGCACCTGCTGCACTTGGCAAGCAAGCTCATTTTCACAAAATCACTCGAGAATCAGAACCCACTCCCCACCCCCCCACTCCTCCTACAAGCCAGCCACCACTCCTCTCTCTCTCTCTCTCCCACTCACTCACTCACTCACTCTCCCAGTCACTCACTCACTCACTCACTCAGTCACTCTCTCACTTTTTCTCTTTCACACCCTAATCGTTGAGAGTTATGGAAAAATCAATCGCCCCCCCCCCCCCCCCCACACACACACACACACCTCCCCGCACCCCCACCCATCCCCCCCCACCCCAGTGGAGCGTGGAAGGAGGCCGTTTGTTTCGAGGTGGCGGCTGATTGATGGCCCGCAGACGGAGCCTCACACCGCGGCCCACTTTATGGCCGCGCCGTCCGTGGCCTCTCAGCAAATGATTACGCCAAACTCCATAAACAGCAGCCGTAATAGCCAGGTGCTAAATCAGACGGGGCCAGGGGTGAGGCGGACCGACAGTTGGAGGGGAACGGGGGAGAGAGAGAGAGAGAGAGAGAGAGAGAGAGAGAGAGAGAGAGAGAGAGAGAGAGAGAGAGAAAGAGAGAGAGAGAGAGAGGAGGGGAGGCAGAGAGAACTGTGAGAATGGAAGAGTGGAGTCCTTCCACAGGAGAGACTTCAGAGGAGCGAGCGAGGACTCCTCGGGAGGTGCGGCGGGAGCTGGAGGGAGCTGAAGGTCATAATGATCCCCTCACTCCTAGAGTAGCGGCTTACGCACTGCAGTGCTCAAGTCAAGTCAAGGCGACGCAGAACAAGCCAAAAGCAGCACTCCTTCCGATTTTTCTTCACTACTCAAGTACCTCCATGCCATCAAATAGGTGATGACCAAGTCAGCAAAATGGCACAGATACTACTGTTCTTAGATAGAACATGAGGTTAGAAATGCTTTTCAACAACATACAATACAGCAGGGCTTAGAAATGTAATCTTTTCTGACTTGGTGCTTAGTGTAGGTTGGTATGCTGCTATCTCTTTTATGGAATGTTGATTGATGTGTGAAGAAGAATATCCTTATAGGACAATAAAGACTCTATCTATCTATCCATCTATCTAGCAAATGTAATAGCCTTCTAGCTACACTCTTTATTTCTTGCCATGCACACATCGAATGAATACTGTAGGGCCCTCACTGTGCACTTAAAAATGCATTTATGATATGAATGCATGTACTGTAGCTTTTGCAGCCTTTTGCAACACTTCAATACACCTTTGGGTTTACATTTCTGGAGTTCAATTGGGTTTATGCCAAACGCCAGAAGGCTGCACCGGAAAACAGGTCTAATCATATCCACTTGTCGAGTGATAACATTGATTTTGCCACAGATGGTAAAAATAACGATAAATAAATATTTAGGTGTACAGGCTATACTTTATAAGTGTTTCAAACAGATAGCACTGTTAAGTTGGATCCTTAAATCAGTGTTGATGGTTGTTTAACAAAAATGTATCCTTATAAGATTTTGTACAAAACGAAAAAATAAACATAATTTAAAAATTTAAAAAACAGGTCAACAGTATTAGCAATTTGCCCAACGCTGAGCCACTGTCAGAATCAATGCTATTGTTCAACAAGAGGATGTGACTAGACCTGCTTTCCAGCATACTCTCGCTGACTTTTAGCATAAACCTTGTTTGTGACCGTGCGTTGACCTCTATTGAATTACTGTGTAAATGTAACTTAAACAGTATAAAAACATAAGAATCATTTTCTCATACAAACTACCGTGTACTGCTTCACATCCAGCTCAAGAGAATAGTGGAAGAATTTCAACTGCTTTAGAGCTCTCAATAACAGGTAGGCTACTGAAATAGCAGTTGAAGAGAAAAATAAAAGGCCAATGAAGAGAAATCCAAGCTAGTACTCCAGCATAGAGAACATGCTTTATGACCCGACCCATTCTCTTTACTATATTAAAACAACACTAACCCACATGATACAGCAAAACCCCAAAGGGCCCTACTGTACAGCCGGCGCAAAGCAAGGCTTCTTCTTATCTTACACAATAGAGTGATACATTTCTCACCATGCACTCTGCCTTTATTAAATCTTGCGCCCAGGGTTGTGGCACATACTGTAAGGCGTGGTCTGGTGTATGTTCCAAAAATCACTATCTTAACCCCTCTAAAAATCATTACACCACTGACCAACAAAATCCTGGTTTAGAAAAGACAAAAGGTGCACATAAAGCACAGCTCAAGAACGAGAATTAAGCAGCCCTTAGCAACCAGTCAAAAATAACTCCTCTGCAGGACTTTGGATTTCAAACATTCAAAACATTAGGGGTAAGTGCTGCTTTTTTATTGGCTGGGTAAACCCTGCCGTTTTATTATTGACTATGAGACCAAGTTAGCCTTTACCTATGAGCTCAAATAATAGGCGAGTGCAGATGCATGTAGGTTATACTCTGCTAGTCAAAAAATAGGTTTTAGTAAAGAAAGGTTAAGTGGAATCAATGTTCCATACACGGTTTCGTGTGCAAGCAGACTCTTTCAAATGTGCTGACTGTCAAAATACGGATGCACTATTGAAGTTGTGCTGCTTACAGTATAAAGGGATGACAGATGTCACTCTCATTGGTTTGAAAATGTTTGTGAATCCGGCCCCAGAAGAACAACCCCTTTGAACTATATGCCCCGAGTCCCTGATCACAAAATCACACCCTTAAACTTTACATTTCTGACCCTATGTTTCCAACCGCTAAAATATAGCCCATAATGTTCACTGGCAGAGAAAATAATAATGAAATAAAAAAAACAATAATTCTCACCCGGACATCAAGACTTCTAATCCTGGCAAGACTAATTTTAGCATGCATAGCCCCACACAACACTGAACTTGAGAAAACACACGTCCCATTGAGAAGCTGTAAAGAGAAATTAGACTAAACTATTACGGGGGCCCCTTCAGTGGAGTCAGACAGCCTGCTGGTTAAATGCATGTTTTTGTGTTTTCTTCCCATTCGCTAGGAAAGAGAGAGGGGAAAAAAGCGGAGAAGATGGAGGATTGGCAGTGAATCTCACCATCGATTCTGCTGACCAGCTCCTCCAGGGCCTTCACTTTGATCTGAATGCCAGGCTGTGCGAACGTGTAGTTATCCTGCAGAGAGAGGGATGAGGGAGAGGGAGGGAGAGAGGGAGGGAGAGGGAGAGGGAGAGAAATGAGTTAGAAGGAGACTAAACAATGGGAGTAAGCCAAAAAATGGGGAAAATACAGAAAGCAAGAGGGATGGCGCATGCGACAAAAGGAAGGAGATATAGAAAGAGAGAGCAAGAGAGAGAGAGAGAGCAAGAGAGAAATAGAGAGACAGAGAGCAAGAGAGAGAAGGAGAGAGCAAGAGAGAGAGAGAGAAAGTGCAAGACAAAGAAAGGGAGACAGAGAGAGAGAGAGAAGTAGAAAGCAAGAGAGGGAACGATAGAGACAGAGCGAAAGAGAGAGACAGAGCAAGAGAGAGAGAGGGCAAAAGGAGGATTGAAAAAGGGATGCGCCTGAAAAGAGCGATACACAAACTAATACACCGAGAGGTTCTCTCCTTCACAGTTTTCTCCTGGACATCATGCATTTCAATCAATTTGTGCACCTCCTCATAATAATCTCTTCTGATA
>NC_085000.1:24685545-24698045 GCF_963854185.1 Sardina pilchardus | reverse complement strand
GTGAGTCTATAACACACACACAGAGGACACACATGCGCAGGTACACACACACACACACACACACACACACACACACACACACACACATACACACTGAAAGGACACTCGGGTGTATTGTGCTCTGCCCGTGTGCATACACAATAGAGGGCCATGAGATCATTTAACACCGTGGCGGGGTCTTTATTTGCAGGATTCATCATGTCTCCCTTTGCTCTTCCCCCTTGCTCTCGCTTGCTCATTTTGCTCTGTCTCTCTCTCTCTGTCTCTGTCTCTCTCTCTCTCTCTGTCTCTCCCTCTCTCTCTCTCTCTCTCTCTCTCTCTCTCTCTCTCTCTCTCTCTCTCTCTCTCCTTTTTATTCTCGCTGGCTCTCCCGGGCTTTCCCTTGTGGCCGTGACCTTTAGACGCTCTCTAAACAGCCGAGTTAAACTGCGCTCATACAAAAATTAAGCTGCAGAGATGAGCAGTTATGGGAGCTCTGTGGGTTGATGCGGGTGCAGGCGCGCGCACACACACACACACACACACACACACACACACACACACACACAGATGGTGTGTGCACACATTTTTGTAAACAGCAATGTTGCTCAAGTTGCACACACACACACACACACACACACACACACACTCACTGTATGCACACACAACAGCAAAACTGTTCCGAGTATATATGCTCACACACACAAACACACAACACAAACACACAAACCACACATAAATATACAAAGAGATAAACACAAAGACACACACCACACACAAACACAATCAAAGTCTTGCACACTCATTAATTTGCACACTCCACAGATGGTAACATGCGCACCTCATAGGAATGCATTGCACACTCACACTGATACACAAATCAACATGCATGACACAGAGGGTACGTCTGACAAACAGTCTCACTAGGGCCCATGCATACGCATGCGCGCACACACACACACACACACACACACACATACACACAAACACAGACAGACAGACAGACAGACAGACAGACAGACAGACAGAGAGACAGACAGAGAGACAGAGAGACAGACAGAGAGACAGACAGACAGACAGACAGACACACACACACACACACACACACACACACACAGCACAACAGGGCACTCCAGTTCAGTACTTAAACGTCTGATCCAGTGACTATGAGGCTTGTGGTGATAGGCAGTAATGCCTATCTTCCGATAGAGTTTAATAAGGGTCGGGGCAGGGGGCAAAGGTCAGAGATTAGCCGCTGGTCAAGCAGGCCAATAACCACATGAGGTACACATCCAACACAGCAGAGAGAGAAGGAGAGAGGGATGGAAAGAGAGAGAGAGGAATAAACAGGATGGGGAGGAGGGGAGAGCAGGAATTGGAGAGAAGGAGATAGAAAGAGACAGTGACTGAGCGATGGAAGGAAAGAGAGAGGGATAAACAGGGGATGGATGAAAGGAGAGAGAAGGGGAGAGGGAGATAGAGAGAGACGGTTATGGAAGGAGAGAAAGAGATAAACAGGCGGAGAGGAAAGGAGAAAGAGGGAGATAGAGAGAGACAGAGACAGGTATGGAGAGGAAGAGATAAACAGGTGGAGAGGAAAGGGGTGAGAGGGAGAGAGAGAGAGAGAGAGGTGGCAGAGAGGGGAGGAGGGGCAGAGAGAGAGGAGAGAAGGAGAGAAGGAGAACGAGAGGAGAGAGAGAGGACAGGTAAAGTGAATAAGAGAGACGCCTCTCTGGAGCTGGATGCCGGCCAGCAAGGCTGGGTCCTGACAGGAGGGGAAAAGAGGACATACGGGGGAGGGGTGCGGAGGGGTGGAAGACAGCGAGACCTGTAAAAGTACGAGTCAAACGGCAGCCTGTAAGCTCAGTGAAAAACGATGAAGGGAGAGAGCAAGAGAGAGATAGATGGAGAGAGAGAGAGAGAGAGAGAGATAGCTGCTTGCGTTTTAGCCTGTGGGTCTGAGGATCGAAGTGGTCAGCCTCTGCATTGCAGTATGGTGAGCTTTTTTCCCTCTCTCTCTCTCTCTCTCTCTCTCTGCTTTGATGTGCAGCTGTATAGGTGATGGGCTCTGAGATGGATGGCAGATGGGAGAGTGAAGTTCTGACGTCTCGCATAAAAGATGAAAAAAAAAAAACACCCTCTTGATTCCATCACCAGATAAAGCAAACGAGTGGAATCCATTTTGGGACTCAAACTTTCCGTGTGCGAGTGCCGTCCACCTCCACCTCCACCTCCGCACCCAACACCGCTCACTTTCCACCTGCCCTAAGTCCACCCCCACCTCTTTCCAAATGATAAAAAAAAACACAGCCCTGTTTTACTTTCATTTAGCATTTAGTCTAGAGAATTTTCCAGCGGCTTCTCGAGGCCGAGCCCAGTAGCAGTAGCAGTGGCGGGGACACAGTTTTAATGCCGTTCGGTGGAAAAGCTGCTACAGGAAAAAAAAAACTTTCCTCTTGCCGGGGCCGGGGAAGAGAAAATCCTGTTTGCAGGCATAAAGCGGCCCCTCTCCACACTCCTGCAGGGCCTCAAGCCAGCGCGGGCCTCCGCATTGTCAGGGCCAAATGCTCGCTGGTTACGCTCTGCCGTCACATACACACACACACACACACACACATACATACAAGGCCGGCAGGTTCACCCTTCTTTTGGGCGCTCTGTAAACAGACCCTGAGCTAAACTACTCGGGCACAAATTAAGCTGGGGGGGTGGGGGGGTTGGAGGGGTCGGGGGGAGAGGGACAGTCATGTTTACCACAGCTCTAGTCTGCTAATGCATGAATAAAAACTCCCCCACAAATGTTGTAGAGAGTGCATTTCAAGGGTATTTACGGATGTCCTCGCGTCCATTAGAGGTAGTGGTGGAGGAGAAGATGCACAGGCTTGGCATTGTGTGGCGTCTTAACACAAACACACACACACACACACACACTCATGAGGTCCTAGAAGGGGTAAGTGAGTTGATGTGGCCTTTGGGAGAGAACTCCTGGCCACTGCACTTCACAAATCCTCCACTCATCAATAGCTGTGCTTCACACCAAAGGCCACGGTGACTGAGGCGCCCGAGGCGCTGCTTTGATATCGAACCGGCACGAGCCCGCCAATATCTCCTCCCCTCTTCCCTCCCCTCCTTCTCCCTCTGCCACACTCACTCTTCCTCCTCCTCCTCCTCCTCCTCTTTTGTGTCTAGCATTTCTCTCTCCCTCCCTCCCTCTCTCCATCCCTTATCCTTTCTTCAACTCTCACTCCCTCTCAATGCCTTTTCTCTCACTTTTCCTTTTTTCCTCTCTTTCTCACTCACTCCCTGTCTTACATTCTCTCTCTCTCTCTCTCTCTTACATTCTCTCTCTCTCTCTCCCTCTCTCTGCTGATCTCTCTAAGGAGAAAAAGAACAAAGATTTGGAGGCCATGATAGCCACTCAGGCGTGCAGAGACAGATTGAGGGAGAAACAGAGGGAAAGAGAGGAGGAGGAGGGGTGAAGGGATGGAAGATGAAGAAAAAAATCAGAAAGAGAGAGGGGCAGGAGTCGGAGAGGGAATTGGGGTAAAGAGGAAGAGAAAGAGAGAGGAAGAGAGAGAGAGAGAGAGTCCTACAACTCAGAAGAACTGAGAGGTGTAGGACTAAAAACAGAGTGGGAAATGAGTCCAGCCCATCACAGCGAGGGGTAAGACAGAATTGGACATTCCCTCTACAAATCAACCCTCCATCACACTCAGGTAATGAGGTCTGGGGAGGGGTTCTGGCACAAAGCCATTTATAAATAAATGCAACAGCAAGGTCTTTGCCAATTATTAGAACAACAAATAAAAGCAAAGAGAGAAATGCATGCACACACACACACACACACAGCTCAGCTCAGCTCAGCTGGAGCTGATGCACAAAGCTTCTGTTTGCATCCTATTAGCATCCTGTTAGCGGAGGAAGCTATCGCCTTAAGCAAATGCCTCAGGTGACTTCACAGCGTGAACTTCTAAACTAATCAAATCTTTTAACATTTACATAGTTACTTTATTAACAGCCAGATTATTATCATAATGCGTGAACATCACCACCATCATGTGCAGTCCACATGTGTAAATCTGCAGATAATATCTGTAGACATTCCTGCTGGATATACGTCCACATAAATGGAAATAAAAGCGAACCGCTACACATTGCATTCAGTGACTGTTCAGCTTCTGATTTTCATTCAAATGTCCCCACTACCAACAAGCACCTGTGGTGCTGGCTGTGCACAATCATTTCTATTTACTAGATCTATCAAGTGGATAGCATATGGAGCACATAGCAAACAAACATCCCACAATGGGCTCTATTCAGACTTATAGGGCATTCCAGTTTGTGGCATACTGACTGTAGGAGCTAATGCCTTCTTCAGCTAATGTTTGAGTAGAACAAACAGTCACAATCTATAAACACACACCACACACCACACACAACACACACACACACGTGACCCAAAAACAACCACAGACAACCACCATCAACCTCCACAGACCAGAGAGTATAAACATCCACAGGCCCGACCTACACACATTCACAGCTATGATCTAGACTCATCTAGAGACATGACCTTTTTACATAGATGACAGAGGTGACCTTTAAACAGGCACAGGTCTACAAACATTGTCTACAAACTGGGGTTGTACATACTGTAGATACATGGTGACAATAATCATTTGAAGACATGATCTACACACATCCGCACATATCCTCTACCTAAGCCAGTAATGTTCCTGACTGAACAACACCACTTCCTCTGAGGTTAACTCCTCAAAAATGCATCATGCATGAAGATCAGACAAAATACTATACCGACAGTTGAAGAGCTCTGATGCACAGCCCTTCTAGTCTGTCTGCAATCTCTTTATATAATGTCTCTTTACGCAAGAGATATCATTAAACTCTATTTTGTTCAAATCACCTGTTGAGCCCTCCTGCTGAACAGACTGCACAGTGCATACTTGATCTACTTGTTCAGGGGAGAGCGATACCATAAGTATCTGAGATGAAAGGGCATCTGGATTAGCTACAGAGCTGAGATCAGAAGCCCCTCTACATTGCCCAATTCAATCTAATCTATGAGCGTCTGCTATCAAGAGGATTCTTCTTTAGACCAAATATATAATATACTGTAGAAATATCCATGATGATACACACATCCCCTAAAGTACTGAATCATATTAGCTTCAACCTTGGCTTTCTTGGCACCTAATAATTGATCTGGTGAATTAAACACCCTCTGAGTCACATATGTTGATGGTCATGTATGCAGGGGCTGTTTCATTAAAACTGAACTGTGAACGATCAGTTGGGGAAACAGAGGACAGAGGACTGTACGTGGTGGGGATGCTATAGGGGGGGTTTGGGGTAGATAGAGGGTAGCCGAAATTGGATGGATGGATGGATGGATGGATGGATGGTACTACATTTATCACAAGAGAAATGTAGGCCTTCAGTAGCTTATGACAAACATACAGAACAAACAAAAAAACACTCACAACACTAAAATCCAATAAAATGGTGCTCTATCCATCAGTTTCAAACAGCAGGCAGGGAGCTGATGTTGTAATGCAGTATGCATAAGTGGATATGATGCAGTGAGATGCTATAGTGAGAGTGTGTGCCATTGTTAGTGCAGAGATATTATCAGTGCAAGAGCAGATTCTATACTGTAGACTAATGTGATTGGTTGGCTGTGGTGCTTGGTGGTAAGGGGTAGAGAGGTACGGAGTGGATGTGATTGGTTGGGTGAGGTGGAGGCATGGCGCGGCGCGGAAGGCTGTTAAGTAGAGGTGTCCCTCTTCCCCAGTCAGGAAGCCTCTCGGAATATCAGCCGGGAGTGGCGGTGCTGAAGACAGAGGGCAGAGCCCCTTCAGTGGCAGCGTCTCTGCGGAGCTGCGCTGTGACCTGTGGATCGGACGCCGGTGCCCATCGATCAGCGGGCGAGCTCCTCTCTGCTGCGCCATCACAACCTTCCATAAACAGCTCAATCCCAGGGATCAATACCAGCCCATTCAACCAGATTGAATGGCTGTTACACTTTCGCACACATATGCATACATTCATACACGCAATCATAAGTATGTGTGCACACATTCTCCCTCACTCCTTGTCCAGGGAGACAACACACACATACATGTGCGTGACAAGAATATTCACACATACATTCGTTCTCTCTCTCTCTCTCTCTCTCTCTCTCTCTCTCTCTCTCTCTCTCTCTCTCTCTCTCTCATGGAAGAGGTGGGAATCGGTCGTTATAGAGGTGGCGATATGGTGCAATCCCGATTACAATATTTGGGCCATGGTACGAAATAATTGCGGTTCTTTACATTTTACAAGCATTGTGATTCATTGTGATTGTTGTTCCAGTATGTCTACTGGATCTCCGCAGCCATCTTGGCACAGTATATTTGCTCTCCTTTCCTTCTTTTCCAATTTCTGTGGTCATGTGCAAGAAGAGCAAGGTCTTTTGCCATCTTGTGGACTTCAGAAGCAATGTATCATTAGACGTAACAAAACAATATTAAAATCATAATAGTAAACAGATAGACGCTTGGCGCCACTGAATCATTATGCCATTGTGCAGAAAGATATCGCGATACTGTTACGTGCCATTGATTCTTTTTCTCTCACCTCACAGACACCCTAAAAAACAAGCGCACACAAACAAACACACCCACACACAAACAAATTAAAGTGCGAAAACACAGCGCACAGCAGAGCAGGGAGCTGGGCATCAGTATGAAAAATCTGCTTTTCAATAATGAGCTTCAGAGGGGAGAGAAGAGGAAGAGAGGAGTGATGAGGCAGAGAGAAAGTAAGAGAAGGGGGGGAGGGAGAGAGAGAGAGAGAGAGAGAGAGAGAGGGAGAGAGAGAAAGAGAGAGGGAGAGAGGGAGAGAGAGAGAAATGGTGTATGTGTGAGAGCAAGTAAGTGCACAGATATCAAGGGGACGAGAGAGAGACAGAGAGAGAGTGGGAGAGAGAGAGAGAGAGAGAGCAGTGGAGAGGCTAAAAGGGAATTAAATGCACACAGAAAAAGAAACAGATGGAGAGAGCTGAAAGTGAAAGAACAGAGGGAGAGAGGGAAAAAGGAAAGAAAAGAAGAGAGAATGGAGTCTGGATCGATCGTAGCTCGCAGGTAATCTGAGGGTTGTGTCCCCGCGTGTAAACTGGTGACATTGCAGGAGTGGCACCCGGGGGAAGGGATCAATTGTCTGCCTTTGTTCGCCTGTAATCCTTAACTATCTCTAAGTAATTAACCTTCAGACTAAATAAGCACAGAGTGAGAAGGAATAGCAATGAGGAGCTGAGGCCCATCATAGGCCTTCCCTCTCTCTCTCTCTCTCACACACACGCACACACACACACACACACACCATCTCAGCTTCCTCCCTCCCTCTTGCTACTAACCTTAGAGACCACTGCTGTCCATTAGCACGGCTCTATTGTTGGTCACATACGTGGACACACACACACACACACACACACACACACACTCTTCCTTTCTCTCTGACACAGGCAGGAGCGCACCCACACACATACACACAAATGCCGTTGCACTATGCCAGCTCCACAAGACCACTCCAGAAGCTCCAAAGGTCAAGGCATAGAAATCACTCCTGGTGAGTGTGTATGTGTGTGCATACTGCATAAATGAGTGAATAGGTCATGCATCTGTATGTGTCTATGCATCTGTGTGTGTGTGTGTGTGTGTGTGTATGTGTGTGCCAGCCCCAGGGCCCCTGAGCTCATATCAGGCTGACGACAGCACACACAGCTCACACACTCAGCTCACACACTCTCCCCCCTTGCGCTGCAAGGCTTTGCGTTGCTTTTCAAGAAAATCTCCGGCTGAGAAATACTCATCCCTCCACAGCAGAGCATCAATCAATCACTCAATCGCCTGCTCGCCGGCTCGGCCCAGCACCCGTTGTCATGTCATGCAAACTGATGTTTGCGCGCGCGGACAAGCGTTTAATATGGCTGGCGCCAGCCGGCGCTACCAGAGTACAGGATGATGAAACTGATGGACCTGAGAGACGATGGTGGGGGGGGGGGAGGACATGAGGGTGGGGGTGCTGCTGGTGAATGATTACATCTGGGGGGGTCTCCTCAGGGGACAGGGTAGGCTCATAAGGTTGTTATATGATGGACATGATCAGGGGTGGGGTGGGGTGGGGTGGGAGGAGGATGGAATGCACACTCACCCACAAACTCCGACAGGAAGACCACGAAGAAGGGGGTGACGAGGTCGTTGATGCCCTGCACATAGCCACTCGCCGGATGACGTATGGCCCAGATGAACAAGATCCTCTCAAACACCTGCATAACAGAACATGCACGCACGCACGGACACACAAGCACACACACGCACACACACACACACACACACACACACACACACGCATCAGCATGTTAAAGCAAACACTGTCCTCCTCTGAAGATCTTTTCATGCTGTGTTTGTTTCATCAGCCCCCACCCCACCCATCCCACCCACCCACCCACCGCCACCAACTCCACTGTGAAGGGCATATACGATGCTGCCCGCAAAATGTAGCACGAACGTCAGGCATCTGAAAAAATAAAGAAGGGAATAATAACTCGCTGCCTTCTCCCTGCATTCCATTTGGGACTGCTTTGATGTTGAAAAACATGAATATGCTGAAACAAAAAATAAATAAATAACTAAATAAATAAATAAAAGACCCTGTTTACTTAGGCAGATGCTTTTTGTCTACAGCACACACTCCACACCATTTAAGGCACTGGCCTCGTCTGTGGACGTTCACAACACACCTCCGCCACAAGACAGCAGCTCAGCATGCGTACATACATACATGCGTACGGCCATCCAAACTGACCCAACAACAACCACAGCAGCAGCAGCAGCAGCAGCTACACGAGCTGATGTTAAACCACTGAGCTTTAGCGCCGAAAAGGCCCAGTCATGCTGCTTCTCTGTGTGTCTCTCAAGGCACACAGGCAGCGTTGGCGCTATGGGGGGAGTTATTTGAGATTTATATGTTTTTTGCTTTAACCCGGTGGATGGCAGAGGTGGTGGTGGTGGTGGTGGTGGTGGTGGGGATAGGCACCGGCTCACCGAGCAGCCACAGCCCTCTCTGCTGGCGTGAGGAGCACCAGCATGCACCAGGAAAACAAGCAGTAAAAAGCAGCGGGAGCGGACGGAGTGAGGTTTTTTTTTTTGCGGCGGCAGTGTAGTGGGGGCGTCGTTGGCAACAGCTGCAGCAGCGGCGACGACAGACAGACAGACGCGGCGCACCTTTCATCTCTTATGATGACACTTTGCACTCATGTAATATGCAGAGCGCCCCGATTCATAATGCAGAGCAGTGCGGCGCTCTATCTGCTAAACCCATCCATGCTGGAGAGCTGTGACAAAAGAGTCGGAAACAAGCGCGACAAGGATGGGACTCCTGCGGGACTCATGACAGCTCCGTCTTCACTGTGTGTGTGTGTGTGTGTGTGTGCGCGTGTGTGTGTGTGTGTGTGTGTGTGTGTGTCTCACACATATTATGATATGTGCATGTTTGTTTATTTGTTCATGCGTGCCTATGCACATCTTTACAGGGCCAATAAAACAATACCTCTTGGCTGGTTGAAAAAAAACAAAACAAATCAATAACAGAAAAAACGCTTCCCTTTCCAAGAGTCGAAGATACAGAATGAGTGGTTTACAGACAGACCCAAACCCCCTAACTGAATGAGGGGTTCAGACAGCCCAGTGGGAGAGGCACGGTATGGATCTGAGGACGAGGAACACGGGGGAGTGGAGGGATGGAGAGAAAGAGAGAGAGAGAGAGAGAAAGAAAGAAAGAAAGAAAGAAAGAAAGAAATCGAGACAGAGGCTCCCCACTGTGTGAAACTTCAGCAGAAGAGTGTCCAACAGCTGACTATCGCTACCTCCACAGCTATTAGCCAACGTGAGACAGAGACAGAGACAGCGGACAGCATCTCCAGGATAGCTGGTGACGTACACGCCGGGATCCTGGCTGGAACGCCGTGCTCCTGCAGCCCAAGCTGCGAGGCAACAGCACTAGCAAGGCCGTGTGTTTGATTCCCTAGTCCAATATACAGTACACTGACCGCATATATGCACTGAACTAAATGTGATGAGTCATGTTAAGTGACTCATCATAAATGTCAGCACACTGCTGGATGGCAAGAGAGCTTCTCTTTCTTAACTCAAGGTGGTAGGAATGATTCATTTTTGTTTAGGGTACAATGGACCACCCAACTCACGGTTCACATCCTATTAAGGTTTTGAGTCACGGATCAAATTGTTTTTTTTTGGATCAGCAAAGAAAAGAGAAAAAAAGAGAAAGAGAGACAAATGTTCCTTTCTTTTCAATGCCATCTTTTATCTCTCCTAGTTAAACTCTGCAACCAACCCACAGTCCCCCCAGTGTGTTGAACCGCCAGTGTTGGCTCATACAGGTCACGGGTTCACCGACGGTCTGTCCAACCTCTAATTTTGGTCTACCATGATGAAAAATGATTCAAATTGCTATGCAGCGCTGGCAAATGCACATCATCGCTCTGGGCTGTGGATAAAAAACGCCACACTCTGGTTCAGCAGGTTGGTGAACCGCTGCCACAGTCATTCTTTAGGGCCTACACGGCGCCCAAGGACAAAATGGGCACATGAGACAAATGAAAGACACAGTTCTGCTGGCGCCTTTTGAAAACAGAGGCAGGAGAATCACTCTGACTGCGCCAGCGTCGACACCTCCTGCAATCGCCGGCCCTAAATATCTCTGTGTCCGCTGTGTGGAGCTTTACGTCCACATTCACTAGTTTTTGACGGGCATTTTTTCCTCTCCATAGATCACACGGCACACGGCTTGAGCTGAAATGTTTATCAGGCCCGGGGGCTGTCTGGTGTTTGACCCCGGCGACCTTGGCGCTCTCTCCGGCCCGGCGAGAGGTGTGCGGGAGCAAAGCGCTGCTGCTGCCGTGACCCTGAGAGACCTTTTTTTTTGGGGGGGGGGGGGGGGGGGGGGGGCGCTCAACGAACAGGCGGGGAGTGTGGAGCGGAGCGGAGCCCAGCCGAAGGCATGCCACGGGCGAGGCCAAGCGGTAAAGGCTACCCCTGGAGAGAACGAGGAGAGAGAGAGAGAGAGAGAGAGAGAGAGAGAGAGAGAGAGAGAGAGAGAGAAAGAGAGAGAGAGCGTGCGAGCGCTCGGATGAGGATTAGTATGCAGAGGAGGTGTGAGGGAGGGGAGGAAGAGCAGATGAGGAAGAGGAGGAGGAACGGAGAGGGTGAAGAACGGAAGGGGGGGAGGGGAGGACAGGTGACTGGGGTGTGTGTGTGTGAAGAGGCGGAGTAGGAAGAAAGGGAGCAGGTGGAGAGAATACAAGAGAGATGGGCAGAGGTGTGTGAAAAGGAAGAAAAGGCAGATGGAGGAGGGAGGAGAGGACAACTAGAAGTTACGGCGGCAGATGCACCTCAAGGCGGAGAGGAGGAGAGACCGTAGCGGAGGGGAGGAGAGGACGACTAGGGGCAATCTGGAGGAGGAGGAGGAGGAGGAGGAGAGGAAAAGAGGAAGAGCAGGAGACGCGCTGGATAGAGGACAGGACAGATTAGCCAAGGAGGACATGAAGGGCACGTGAAGAAAGGAGAAGAAAGGTGGAAGATGAGAAGAAGAGGAGGAGGAGAGGAGAGGAGGAGAGAGGCCAAGATGAAGGGCACGTGAAGAAAGGAGAAGAAAGGTGGAAGACGAGCAAAAGAGGAGGAGGAGAGAGGCCAAGATGAAGGGCACATGAAGAAAGGAGAAGAAAGGTGGAAGACGAACAAAAGAGGAGGAGAGGAGAGGAGGAGGAGAGAGGCCAAGATGAAGGGCACATGAAGAAAGGAGAAGAAAGGTGAAAGACGAACAAAAGAGGAGGAGGAGAGGAGAGGAGGAGGAGAGAGGCCAAGATGAAGGGCACATGAAGAAAGGAGAAGAAAGGTGAAAGACGAGCAGAAGAGGAGGCGGAGGAGGAGGAGGAGGAGGAGAGGAGGGCCGACTGAAACTCACCTCTTGCACCAGTGGCTGCTGGAAGAGAGGGATTAAGGGGTTCGTCCTTGGGATGTCGATGTGGATCTGCAAGACAAGCAGCAGCCACACAAAACACAGCATTATCATTCGCCCCGCAAATCCCAAACAGATATGTTTCCTGGCGAAAATTAAGGGGCTGCCGATCGATAGGAAAAGCATGAGCGCAGAATTAAGTTATGGACCTTTACGCTTGCAGGTAATGCGAGAGATCCATCACAGCCTGAAGCAGTCGCTATTGATCCCCTGTTTTCATAACAAGCCGTACATGAACCACGGCTTCCTCATAATAAAAATAGCCATGGGATGGGAGGCCAAACCCTGACCTCCCATCCTTCCCCCCCCACCCCCCCCCCCCCCCCACCCCGCCTCTCTCCCTCACTCTCTTATTAGCTCTCTCTGTCATTCCCTCTCATCTCTCGCTCTCTCTCTCTCTCATTCTCTCCCTCTCAATCATACCT
>NC_085000.1:24635545-24683045 GCF_963854185.1 Sardina pilchardus | reverse complement strand
TCCGCCACTACATTCTGATTATATTCAAAACAAAACCAATAATAAGGACCCGAATGTGAGGCAGTGCGGGCCGCCTGCGTATTCCTCGCACCCACTCACCCGTGGAAACAGTGCCAGGCTGTGCCAGGGCTGTTGTCTGACCGAACATGCAGCTGGCACATGAGAGAAATCGCTCTCTCCCTCTCTTTCTCTCTCTCTTTCTCCCTCTCTTTCTCTCTCTCTCTCTGTCTCTCCTGGCATCACTTCACTACCCCCCCCCGCCCCCCCCCACACCATCACCACCACCACCACCACCACCACCTCCAAACTCACTTGTTTATTTCATAATCTTCTCATTCTGTTCTCCTCCTCTTCACTCCAAAAAAGCGAATTCACCAGAGTGTGTGAATGTAAAGACATGTTTTCTGGGCACTCGATCTAGCAAATCCCATGAACACCAACACCACACACACACACATCCAGCCCAAAAGCTTGCTCTTGTTTAGTGCTAAGTGAATGATGATGCTTAAAATGATTACGGGTTCCCTCATGCATGCCAACAAGTTGTTAGAGGGAATATTAAGTACAGATCTTTCACATATTCCACATTAGCGCATCTCTTTCTTACCAGAAGGCAAACGGGGCTCAGTATATATCTGAGTGACTGCACATTGCCAAAGCTCTTATACATCTGCCAGTGCTCTGAATATCCAAATCCATATACACTTATCGCAAGTGTGAACACTATGGGGCTACAATTTGCTCATTCATCTGTGCGCAGTCAGCCTCCAAGGCTATGCTAACTAGAGGAAGTGATGACCAAATCCTCTGTGTGGGTGGGCGGGAAGGGGAAGGGGGAGATCAACAGAGCTGTCTGAGTATTGTACCTCTGTGGGGGAGTGGATCTAATTGTCCTGGGGAACCTCAGGAATAAAGATCAGAGGAAACACGGGAGCTCTAATTCCTCCTCTGATCTCTCCTCGGGCAGGTTAAGTGGTCGAGTGGGACCTGTGCGCACCTCTGTGTGTGTGTGTGAGACGTGCCGTGTGTGTGTGAGACGGCCACACCCACACCTGGGAACAGGTGGCAAGACCAGAGAAAGGGGGGAGTGAGGTGCCTGCAAGGTTGTGTGTGTGTGTTGGGAGGGGGGGAAGGGGGGTGTAGTCTGGTTTAACAGGTCTATCTACCTACCTTCTCTTTCTCTCTCACACACACACACACACACACACACACACACACACACACACACACACACACACACACACGTGGGCGCACTTTCTCTCTCATTTACATACAGTAATTCTCAATTCTACTGCAGAATCTCAAATCACCCACATTCTCCGCTCTTTGTGTGTGTGTGTGTGTCATAGCTCTTATGTCTTCACCCCCCACCACCGCTCCCCCCCCCCCCCTCGCGTTGTCTAACGTGGCACAGACTGATGACTGAGGTGTCCCAGTCCTGGTGCTCCCATTGGCTCCTGCTCCTACTGCTGCTCCTGCTGCTGCGGCGGTGGTGGTGGTGGTGGTGGCAGCCTGCTGCTCTGCTGATTCATGTCCTCTGCGACTTCCTGCCCCGCCTGCCCCGAGGCTGCTGCTGAGTCCGATAAGAGCCGCCCGAGTGCCAGCCCGAGTGCCAGCCTGCCCGCCTGCACCCCATCACGCCGCCTGTGCCTGCGAACTCTGCCAGTCACATCTCTGGTGTCAGCTGCACTTTTAAGGCCAGCGCCACACTTTAGGGGGGGAACGCGGTGTGTGTGTGTGTGTGTGTGTGTGTGTGTGTGTGTGTGTGTGTGTGTGTGTGTGTGTGTGTGTGTGCTTTTGGTGACCATGTTTTTGATGGGCATTTGGCTAATAAAAACTGACAAATGGAGCTTTTGGGGGAAACTAGTGCATCAACAGTGGGCATGTTCCAGATGGTGGCCCCACCTCTGCTGGTCCCGAGTGGTGGCTTTATTCTAAAGTGAATGTCAGCGAGTTGAAAGGGGTCTATTTCCAGCACAAGGGGGCTGGGTTGGGCTGGGGCGGAGGGAGAGGGGGGGGGAGAGGCAGAGCCAGAGGGGTGGGGTGGGGTGGAGTGGGGTGCTCACCGATAGCAGCCTCCAGGTGATTGGTCGCACCTCCCGGGGGATCCCCGACCAGCTGTGCTTCCGAAGCTCCTCTGCAGAAAGGACACACACACAGATTAAAACATGAGGGGAAAAATAACACACACACACACACACACACACACACACACACACACAGAGAGAGAGACATTCATACACACGCATAATATCCATGATTTCACCCATGAACATCAGGAAAGTTTGATAACACAACCACATATAGAGTCACACATGTTTAAACCACCCACGTACAAACACACACACACACACACACACAAATGCCTACACACAGCTGTGCATGATAAAAACACATGGGAAAAGTAAAGGGAAAATATATACACACACACACACACGCTGGAGGCATACACATGCATACATCTGTACGCCCACACTCATGGATGAAAAAGGGAGAGAGATTTGAGATGAACCAGAGACAACAACTTCACACAGCACACAACCCCCTGGGGATCTCCGCCACTACCACCTCCACCACCACACAAGCACAGAAGCCACCTCGACACACACACACACACACACACACACATTCTCCTTCAGTGGCACAAACAACCAATATCGTTAATGTGGATACAAATTACATAGCTGTTCCAATCTAGCCAATGGCAGTGCTCTTGCCTATAATCAGAATACACAGACAGAAGCACTTTGCGGTGTTCTGTACACAAGA
Source organism: Sardina pilchardus (assembly GCF_963854185.1). Taxonomy (NCBI): domain Eukaryota; kingdom Metazoa; phylum Chordata; class Actinopteri; order Clupeiformes; family Clupeidae; genus Sardina; species Sardina pilchardus. The sequence continues at coordinate 24,680,276 of NC_085000.1, read as the reverse complement.
TGATCCAATCACAAATACACATGACCGACATGCAGGCCACATTGGAGGCATTACATTTCCAGCGTTCATGATTCTTTAGCTCCCCCACATGGTCAAGAAAGTACATAACACATTACACAATCTTTCTGTTTCGTTCCTCAAAGTGTGTGTGCATGTGTGTTTGAGTGAGCCATTGCATTTATATGTCTGTGTTAATATATCTAATATGCATGTATTCATCTACATCTGAACCTATGCCTGTGTATATGTGTCTGCATATGTGTGTGTGTGTGTGTGTGTGTGTGTGTGTGTGTGTGTGTGCGCGCGAGAGAGAGAGAGCGAGTATGTGTGTGCGTGTGTGTGCGTGTGTGTGTGTATGTGTGTGCACTTTCAATTTAAAACCTCTCTTGCATTTCAAACATTTAATTTCCTAAGGTGTGCATTGCTATGGCAGCCTGTGCAGGCAGGCTGCCGAGGCCCCTGATGAAGGCGTTTGATTACACCCAGCGTGGACGCGTAATTGCCGCGGCCCCCACGCACTATCTGCAGAGATTATTATCCATTAAGATGGGGCCCGGGGATACGTGGGCAAGTCAATGACTTTCATTACACCCCGGCTCATATTAAGATGGGGGGGAGCTGATAGGGAACATCACGCGGCTCCGGCACACACACACACCGCAGTCGTCTGGGCCAAGGCTACGGGTTAACAGCTGCTCCAATGGTGAGGCTTTTTTTTCTTTCTGGAATATTCTCCCGCAGTGTCCCATTGTTGGAAGAAATGGGGCTTCTGCGTTTTTTTGTCTGAGAGTGTTTTTTCGTGCGATTTCGTTTGTATACGTGCCGCGTCCAAACGGAAAGCCCACGTAGGCCCTGATTCACTCGACTAGACCACGCAGTCTGCCGACGGCATCTGTTCTGTCACTCACGAAGAAGGGAATTTGTTAGCCGGTGATAAAACCTAAAAGCCTTACGCTTCAATTTCAATTCCGTCTTGAGTAGGAGCTTTTTTGTTTGGTGCGATCATTACAGCTGCTGCGCTCTGCTGAACAAACGTGTGTAAAGAAATTGTGCTCAAACACACACACACACACACACACACCACACACCACACAAACACACACACTTGTTCTGGCGGCTGACAAGCTTGTACGTGTGTGTGAAAGCGCCGTCAGAATCCATTGAGATGGAGGGAAGGAAGCCCATAGAACAGAAGGTGTCCACAGCATGAGACTGGGGGAGTGTGTGGAGAACGGAGAGAAAGAGAGAGGCAGAGAGAGTCTCAGACAGACGGACTGAGAGAGAGAGAGAGAGAGAGAGAGAGAGAGAGACACCAAACAATAGAGACAGACAGACAGACAGACAGACAGAAAGGGGAAGAGAGAGACAGAAAGAATGACAGAGAAAGAGAGAGCGAGAGAGCAAGAGAGAGAGAGAGCGCAAGAGAGTGGAAGTAATGGGGGGCCGAGAGTGCTGTCAGTTAGGTCCCAGCCAGAGCCGCCAAAGTGACGAGAGGCGGAGAGTGTGAGACTCCAAGAGCCAAAGTGTGTGGTGGGAACAACACTGCCAGATTCACTTCACAGAGAGAGAGAGAGAGAGAGAGAGAGAGAGAGAGAGAGGAAGAGGAGCAGAGGGGTGGCCAAGGAGGACACAGAGAAACAGATGGAGAGAGGGAGAGACAATGGGAAGGGTGCAGAGACTACTGGGACTGGGAGTGAGCATTCTAGGACTGCCACTGGCCAGCCCAGCAGTGGAAGAATACTGGCCACCGGTGGACTGAGAGAGAGACAGAGAGCGACAGAGAGAGAAAGAGAGAGAGAGCACAAGAGACCTACAGAGAGAGAAAGAGAGAGAGGGAGAGGGAGAGAGAAAAAGAGAAAGAGAAAGAGAAAGAGAGAAAGAGAAAAGTAGAGATAGAGATAGAGAGAGAGAAAGAGAGAGAAATGAAAACAGGGCTACCATAAACAAGACTGTGACAGAAAGAGAAGATGTGAAACTGAGAGAAAACAGAGAGAGAGAACAAATGAAAGTGGGGCGAAATGAGAAAGAGAGACGGATAGACAGAAAGTGACAGAGAAGAAGGCAGATTGTTAAGAGACAGAAACAGTGACAGATAGAGAACGGGGTATTTCTGGCACACACCGCTCTGCAAGTCAGCCGTCTCTAGAAAGTTGGCTTGTGGGTGGTGATTGCTAACAGCCTGACCCCCACTCCCGCACGTAAAACGTTATTAGTAGGTATACGACGTACTGGCACGCTAAGTGTTAAGTGCAGAAATGTGTCACCAATATGTAAAGGCATGTTATTAAGGCAACTGTGCTGGAGAATAGTTCCTGGTAGCTGAAACTCACCGAGGTCAGTGTTGGGGCTGGCCAGAAGTTGTCGGAACTTGTCCAGGCGGGTCTTCTCCCGCACGGTCATGGGCGGCGCGCCGGAGGCGTTCTGGTCGGAGATGCGCGCCACCAGCGGGACGATGGGGCGCACTGGCAGGGACTGCTGCTTCTGCAGGCTGGAGCGCACTAGGAGAAGCAGACGGGGGGCAACGTGAGACGAGACGAGACGAGACCAGACGAGAGGAGAGGCAGCGGGCACCCGGGCACGGGCGCTACGTCCCCACTCGGCCAGGCATGCCGCGCGCGGGGCCATAGTGCCACATTGCATGCTAATAAAACAAAAAGGCTGGAGACTGGAGCAACTGCTACGGAGTGAACATAGTACAGATCATAAATTCATCAGCTAGCCTTGTGGGAAAGTGAGACCCCCCCCCACACACCCACACACACACACACACACACACACACACACACACACACACACACACGCAGTCGGGTCGGGTTGCTCTGTATCTCTGTGCAGTTTATGGACAACATAAACTTTATGAGTAAGAGGCTCAGCCTAGGGGACAGACCCATAACGGGGGAGGATAAATCATACATTCATCAGCTAGGCCAACTCCCCCTGCGGCCGGAAGGGATGTTCCTGCGTCCGTGCTGACCTCCCAGCTTGTGGCTGGTTGAAACGGCTGCGCGGTGCGTTCAGGTTCATAATGGCACTGACCTCAAAAGCTGTCCTCGGTTTTCTAATTTATGCAATGTTCATTCACAAGGCCGCTGATTAAAACAGTTGTGGAAGCTGATGGTCTGCTACGATGCCGAGGTCAGTGGTCTGTCCGCCATTAAAATTATCGTTGCATACTTATAAGAGAATAATTGTCTCCCATCAAATTATAGTTAGGGTGGTATTATTGATGGCAGTTTCTACAGTGACCTTCAATGGATTTTACTATTTGCTTTAAACACTATCACAACTCCTATTTATCACAATTGTACTGACCAAAACTTTTTAGATCAATGTGTTCTGTCTTCACTTTCGATTTGTTTACGCTGGTGGAGCCTTTGATCACGTCAGGTCTAGTGGACGGAGATATTGATAACCATGAGATGGATGTCTATGACTCTGACCCTCCAGTAAAGCCCTGCCCACTGTGGTGAGTAATAACTCCTGGCCAAACATAAAATGAGAGCATAAAAGAGGAAACTGTCTGTGTAACTCTGTGTCACCGTGCTTTCAGAAAAGACACCAAGCTCTCTAGACCAAACGCTGTAAAAGGTGTAACACACACAGTTAACCTGTGACTTTAGGGACTTCAATCGTAAACAGGCCCGAGACATGAAGGCTCCAAACCCCATGGTTAATGTGTTTTGAAGCGCCATAATAATGTGAGTTAAATATGGACAAGTTGGTAGTTAGTGCCCCCTGCAGGCTAAATATGGTATTGGATCTCAGTGCAGAGACCATAAACAAAGCCCATCAGTGTTCTCATCACAAGTCTCAATGTTTTAATGATGCTAATACCTTAATGGAATTGTTTCACTATTGTTAATTGACTCGGTCCTAACATCAGCTGGTACAGACCAATTCATCTCAAAAACATAAACTGTAGGCATTCAAGTGATTTCTGTCTGGCCACAGAAATAATTCTAAACATGCAGGGCAAACAGTTTTAAGAACTTATTAGCCCAGGCCTCCATTGGCCGCTATTTAAATAGCTCAATGTGATTTCCATCTTGTTGACATTATCCACTGGCTTGTAATTTAACCGGGTAGGAATTTTCTGTTGCATTCATTGTTCATGTACACTGCAGGCTGCTGCACAACAAATGGCCTCTCAGGGATAATAAAGATGTCCTTGATACGATTGGTGGATAGTCTTACATACCTGAGGGGGTGTTAAGCTGGGCCTCACTATTGGACTTCACCACCCTCCCATTGGTCGATCTGTCGTCGGTCATCTGCTGGTCTGCTGGACACGGCTCGTTCCGGAGTGGGCCCAGCGTGTCTGAGGGGGGGGCCTCCGAGTCGCTGTCCGCCTGGGTGGGGAGGAAGGTGGGCACTGCAGGTCGGGAGTGCGGCGCGGGAGCTGGAGGTGCAGCGCCCATGAGGAGATCTTCATCTTCCTCGTCGTCGATGTCCCAGGCGTCGTTGGTGCTCCGTGCAAACTCGAGGAAGCTAGAGGCCTTCTTGGATTTGACATTCTGAGTGCTGTTTGACTTTGGAGTGTCTTTGAGAAATCTGCGGTGAGAGATAAAAAAAAAAAAACCCACAAAGTCCAAAATGAGAGGGAGAGAATGACAGCAGGAGTATTGTCGGCTCCAACAGCAGCCAAATTAAATCTCTCTCACCGAGGAGAAAATTGGTTCACGAGACAAGAAAATCACAGAGGGAGTAAGAGCAAAACAGAACAAAAAAAAAATATATATATATATAGGTGCATTTCAGGCATGAAAATAAAAGCAACATTCAGCTAACAAACAACAAACAGTCGAGATGATTCAGAAAGACACTGAAGAGTCACTTTGAGAAAAGTAACAAATCAAATCGACAAAAACACAAACGTTATCATTCCACACGATGCACAATAAGTACCCGAGCAGCGTAACACAAAAGTTTGAATAAAAGAAAAACGAAACGCAGAGTACGATGACTGGACAGAGACTGAGGAACTGGGGGGGCCGAGGTTAGGTGGGGTGGGGTGGGGTGAGGTCTCCATGCAAGCCAGTCCCAGGCAGCACTTACGCTCGGGGGATACGCGGGTCCAGGGGAGGATGCTGAGCCCCGTATACAGGCTGAAGACTGGCAGACAGAAGAACAGGCAGAGATGAGAGATACAGAAGTGAACGTGAAACGGGAGTGGGGGGCATATAAAGAATGTCAGTGTTGTGTGTGCGTACATGTCACAAACAAAGGAGTGTGTGAGAGGGAAAGGGAAAGAGAGTTTTGCTTGTGTGCATTAGGGCGAGAGAAAGAGGGACAGGGTGAGGGAGGGAGGGAGAGAGAGAAAGAATACAAACAAAGAGAAAGTTGGTGGACTCAGAGTTAAGAAAGCAACAGGAGGTCTCAAAAAGTAGGTTACATACAGGGAAACTTTATGTGGTGTAGCACAGTCTGTTCTCCGAGAGGGTTCAAAACTTAGAAAACTTCATAGGAGTCTTAGCTGAGAAAAGAGTTGATACCACAAACACGTGATTCTCAGAAAGGCCTATTTCAAACTGGGGGGCCTTTATTTTGACAGCCTAAAGGCCTATAGATCTGTGGTCAATACGGTTTTGTAATGTCATAATTAATAGATACTTTCATTTCAACCATTACATTACATTACATTTGGCTGACACTTTTTAGCCAAAGCCAAATTAAATCAATTCTCACAACAATTCTAGGAAATTTGAAAAGGTAGAGTGCAGTAAGAATAAGAGCATCAATGAGTGCTGTTAAAAAAAAAAAAAAAAAAACGTCAAGACCTTAGACCTTAGACCACTCAGTGTGTTGCTAATACAAGTGACACTAAATGTATTTCTTCCCACAGCCTGGTAAAGCCAGAATCTTCCACAAGGCTAACTGGGCTTATAATGAATGTCTATGACTCCAACCTTGCACACCTAAATTCGAACAGCCAAGTGAATATTTACAGGATTCTGTCTATATTTTGCATGACCATACCAACACACAATCATTAAATGTCTTATTCCAATATAATTGGAACATGACCACATACAGTCAAAGTGTTCTTCACTTACAACTTCTAAGGACAAAAAAATATATAAACTGCTCACAAAAAGTAAGGAAACTTGACTTTGGCCCATTATATCTCCCCTTTAGTAATACCAACTAGTAAAGTGGTTCATCTCATTTTTATCATTGATTTGTCACCTTTACAATGAGGTATAGCTTGTAAGCATAGGGCAATCATGGAATGAGCAATACAGCCAAATGTCTGAGTAGTGCCAACCAAAAATGTGCCAAAATGGCCAGTAAGCTGCCAGACATCTCGTTTTGGCTTCAAGTGCTACCAGGTGAGTTTAGATACCGGGAAGAGATTCTGGAGCCAGTGGCAATTCCATATCTCCAGAATATGGGACCAAATGCCATCCTCCAGGATGACAACTCTCGCCCCCATAGAGCTGGGATCATCAGAGAGTACCTCCAGAATGTGGGAGTGGAGAGGATAGAATGGCCTGCCGTGACGTGAGTCCAGACCTCAACCCAATTGAACACTTGTGAGATCAGATTGGGCGTGCTGTACGTGCCAGAGTCACCAACAGAACCAGGTTGGCTGACTTAACAGGTCCTTATCGAGGAATGGAATGCCATCCCACAGCAGAATATAGCCAGGTTGGTGACCAGCATGAGAAGAAGGTGCCAAGCTGTTTTGGCTGCATATGGATCCTCTACACACTACTGAGGACCCTGACACTGAGTATAAAATGAACGAATGTATGCCTAACATGTTTTGTTTTCCTCATTGCTATGGGAGAGTGCAATCGTCAATGCTTGAAGTAACAAAGGTGAATTCAAACAGCATGACAGGCCATTTTGGCACATTTTTCATTGGCACTACTTACACGTTTGCTTGTGTTACTCATTCCATGGGAGCCCAATGCTTACAAGCTGTACCTCATTGTAAAGGTGACTAATAAACAATGAAAATGACATAAAACACTTTAGTGATTGGTATTATTAAAGTGGAGATATAATGGGCCAAAGTCAAGTTTCCTTACTTTTTGTGAGCGGTTTATATAATAAATATATATTGTGTGTATATGGGGTAGACTACTTTGCGTAACTGTGCCCTACCCTGCCCCCTCAAATCCACCAGACCAGCTAAGCCAGACTGGAGATGACATCACACCGTCTTCTCATATTACACGGCCACACCCATTACGCCACTGACACAACACTGACATGCACATCAAACCCAGAATCTGAATAGCAAAATATACAAAAGTAAGAAGAAGCCTTATATTAGAGTTCACTGAATCTCCAAGACCTTTTTATGGTACGCTAACTAAGTTTTAATTCAGGAGAGCTGCTTGGGGGTGTGTGAGAGTGAAACAACAACAGAGTTTGAGACCTTGACCATCACTGGGAATTTCAAAGGACTTCAGTGATAATTGCACTAATCCACAACAAGTGTCCCGCTGTTTCTGAATCTTACAAGCTTTTTTTTTTTTTTTAGAAAATGATTTCAAACAAATTTGCCATTTTCCTCGAAGCACTTTGTCACATACCAGAAACGTGGTTATCGCATTTATACTTGTTCAAACTACACACCTCAAACACAATCTTTCAAGTCATTCTTTAATGGCTTTGATACGAGATAATCCAGCCCTGCGGCAGTTTGAGAAAGTACCAAAGTTACCAGACTGAGGTCTTTTATTTAGACTGTTGCGTAAGATCCTACAGACGACTCAAGCACTTACCAGAACGTCTATTAAATCTCTCGGCCTTTCATGTCCTTGACATTTGTTCATCTCTAATTCAAGCACATTCCAGAGAGTGCTCAAAGTATGTGGGAACCTACTGCTAATTGTTATTCTTCAACAACGTTGAAAGGCCTCGGACTGTGCTTCCTTCACTGTAGAGCACTTCAGCGGTCAGTTTAATGGATTAACCAAGGCTTCTTTATGTGATAGGCCACACAAAAGACCATCAGGAATGGCTCTGCCCTTGTGTACATCTGCACAGCATCACATGTGGAGGACAGGAGCATAACAAGGAAAAAAGGGACACATGGAAGAACAGGACACGAAGTGACAGGGCTTCGTATAATGTGTCTTTTGTGTTGTTAGGACAACAATAGAATACCTTAGGGCGCTTAGGGCATGAAACAGGTTTCAGAGTAACAGTCTGACAAACATGCATTCAATCAAACAACTATAAAATACAAACAACCTAAAATTCAAACAACTCAATTGAGAGCTTCGGGAAAGTTGTTACTCTGTTGTACTTGTTGGTGAGAAGATAAGGACACATATTTAGTTGATACATTTCATAATTCTCTCCCTCAACACAACTGTCAGAACAATGGCCTAGATTTGTGTTCACATGGGGGACAGGACACCATAGCTGGATGGCCTGAACATTTTGACTTTAGGCTGGCTCAAATTTGAGCAACTTGTTTACGCCTATATTACAAACTAAGTTGGATGGTATGAATGTCAAAATATACACAACCTGCAACACACATTTCATACCAATTGACAACGCATTCTGTATATGTTCAGTGGTTGGTTCACATTCCTGAGGTTGGTGGGCACAACTAGTCTGAATTGAGGTTTGCAGTGGATTGCGAAATCACGCAATCTATGAAAATCACATCTTGGTCTTTCATTCAAAAAATGCTTCATCATTGCGGTCACGTTTCAAAAGTTAGGGACATTACGAAACAAAATCTAAATCCCTCAGACACAGTGATGAACAGAGATAGACAGAGACAGGGTTAGGCTACTAGGTAGACAGTTTCCATTATGCAGTCTAGACAATGACATTAGGCTAGCCTATGCTGACATTTGTTTTGATCGAAACCATTTATTTCCAATAATACAAATATCTAATGTAGCGATGTAGGAGAGAAAAGCTTCTACAAAGGATGTCTTCTGAATCTATCCGGTTATGTCAAAACACGATAACTTAAAGGGAGGGGGAAACAAGCACATCTCAGACCCCAGTAAGGTGCGCTCAGCTGGCCGAGTGACAGATTGCCTGACGCTTGAGTGACAGACTGACATCGACCTGTTAACATATGGCCATCGCATCCTCAGTAACACGGAAAGTGTACCTGGACAGTATTGTTACCACATAACTTACTAACGGTATGCCTCTATCTTGTTACGTTGATGGAAATAAAACATCAAGATACAAGGTGTAACAGTAGTCTATTAGCAATGATACTGCTGTAATGCTAGCTACAAACGTTATACTGCTATCATCTCGAACTAGCGGAGATAGCATGGGTTGCACACAAGAGAAGAAGTTAGGGACTTAACAAGAATAGGTTTTTGCCATTATGTGAATGTTGAATTGGTAAAATCAACGAATAGGGAAGTACCCACCTCCCTGGCACCTTCGTGTTTCGTTTCCAAAAATGTATTCTGCTGTCGGTGGCCATACCGAAAATGCTGTTTCCCTCTTCAATGTGATACAAGACTCGGGACAACGTCGATGGTTAGCATTGGAAAACCAAATAAATATATGCTGTTGCTGTCGATAACATAAGGAATCTTAGTCCTTAACGTTCACAATTGTCTGAAATTTTGAGTAATTTAAGTATGCGATAATATTTACTCAGAGCCTCAGGGGCGCATAAAATAGTGAACAGGAGGTCGCCATCTTGAACATCTGAGACTGGGATATGTGATTGGTGGAAATCCTTGACAGGTGCAAAGAATGCAGCCAATGGGGAAATCTGATGTGAAGGCCTAGGGCGGAACGGTTGCTTTTTATATGTAGTTGACAACACAACCTCCACAGGTGTGTGTATAAAGACAGCAACAAATGTATTGTAGCTTGAAACAATGGTGAAAAGATGAAGCCGGCCTTTCACATTTTTTTTTTAAATTTCCCGCTTTTGAAATTCAAGCAGTTCAAGTAGGCCTATATGCTTGAAAGGCTATGCTACAAAGGTGAGTATTGAACTGCAAGAGGTAACAAAATGGTAGGTCTAATGTTACCTAAAACTGAATAATTAGGCCTATGTACATTTCAGAAGTAGCCTAGCCTATGACTACAGTTAACTTCACCATCAAAAGGCGCTCAGAAAAAGGGGAAACTCTGGCAGGAAGAGGTATGGAAGACCTAATATACAAAATCACAAAAGTTTAAGAGTCAACAGCTTGCATGATGCAGCTCACAGGACCGCTGATCACAGGACAAGCTCAGCTACTATAGTGGTTAGCAAGTAGGCTATCAGTTTCAACTGTGAAGAGAAGACTTTGAGTTGCAGCTAGAAAGCCATTGCTTAGACGTCAAAATAGCAAGCTTGCCTGGACCGTTAGGACTACTGATGACTGCAAGAAGGTGTTATGAACTGATGAATCAAAATTTCAGTTCATCACACAGGATTTGTGTACGCCATAGGTGAAAGCATGGTTCCTCAGTGTCAATCGCCAAACGTGGAGGAGAAAGTGTGATTTTGCTGGATTCAGGGTCGGTGACTTGTAGCCTACAGAGTGATAGACCTGAACCAAAATGGCTTCTACAGCAGTGCAGTTCTCTCTGGCATGCACTTAGTCGGTCAGGGGTTCATCTAAGAATGGTCCAAAATCATGAGTCCAAGCAATGCCAGGAAAAAATAACAAGAGGGGATAAGCTTGAAAACACTTGGCCATTACAGTCTCCAGATTTCAACCCCATTCAAAAATTGGGGTGTTCTATAACTTTTGACAGGTAGATGTAATAGGATACCAACAAGTCTTCAGAACGAATCAGTTTCTGTAGAAAATTGTACAAGAATAATTATGTTGATATCAAAGGCAACCTTAAAATAACATAATGTTTCCAAAATCATTTTGATGGCACATAATCTCATAGCATGACAAACGGCACTTCTGCCATTGTCTGAGTTGCCCTATAGGCGATGATGACCAACTCAGCAATTTTCTAGTTTTGTGTAGGAAACTGCTCACGTCTCCTCTTCGACATCGAAACGGAAAAGACCGGAGTCATGTTCACACCGGAGTCATGTTCACACTTTGTTGCAAAAGACACATATTCAATGTGTTTATTATTGCACTTTTCAAGGGAACCACAAGAGCAAATCCTGTTGAGGGTGCTTTTAATATTTTGGACTAATCGTTGCTACTCAGCAATTTTGAGAGAAATATCCTTCTAACTTCCAATTTCCCCCTTTAGACATTCTGACTTCACCTTCACCACTTCACCACTCCTCCACCTTACTCCGTCAGGTGATTGTGCCTGCGTGTGCCCTCAAGTGTTCACACACGTCCGTTATATTTGTATATTTGGAGGAAGTATGCCTTGCATTTTTTGTCGTTGGTCCAACATGTTTAGACATAGGCCTATAAGGTGAGATCTAGAGATCTTTTCATGTGGAAGAGCATTTGGTTTACTCGGCTGATATAATAAGGAACTACTGTGAGCTGGAACTGACCTAATTCTTTCGGAGGTTCACCAATAGGATTAATTAAAAGGAGAAGAGAAATGTTGTTGGTTTAGGATGTTGGATTTTCTCTGTTGCAGAGTTATCAGTACACCAGCAGAGGGCAGCACACACTCTATTATAAAGCAACACTTCTGGGCTGTTCGGCTTTCTCTCTCCATGATTATGTACAGTATGTTGCATTGCAAGAACACTGCTGACTTGTGGACAGAAACACGTGTTGATTTTCAAGACCCATTGAAGGAAACAGGTTTGCAGATGTAGTGTGTGTGTGTGTGTGTGTGTGTGTGTGTGTGTGTGTGTGTGTGTGTGTGTGTGTGTGTGTGTGTGTGTGTGTGTGTGTGTGTGTGTGTGTGTGTGTGTGTGTGTGTGTGTGTGTGTGTGTGTGTGTGTGTGTGTGTGTGTGTGTGTGGTTATGGTGCTCTTCTCTGAAATGGATCAGTTTATAATTGCAATAATATCTCAATGCAGTAACACATGCACAAGCTCTGTACTCATAGTGGTTGCTGGGCCATTTTTTGTATGAAACAGTACTTGAAAGATATTTCAAACCAATTCTATAACTGGTATGGGGTTAAAATATATTTTTGTGTTAAGAGGTCAGCAACAAAAATAAGTTATTTTTTCTCATCTGTGTTTTGGCCCATACCATCATCTAGTGTCATTGTTTAAGAAAACCCCAGTAGGATTTGGTAACCTTTTCTCGTAATTGGTTTATATTGGGGTTCTATTTGTGTTACATCCTGGCCTAACCAATTCCAGGGTATTGTTATTCCTATATGTGTATGACCAGTGGACAGATATTACGGAAACTCAGGACATTACTCAGCGCAACGGCTGTTTTGACCATACTAACGGAGTTGTTTTTGTATTATGGTGTTACATGGACACATTTTTACCGGAACGCTCTTTTAATAGCTGACATGAGAGATTCCAGGCCGGGGCGTCTTCCTGGTGTGTGCTAGTCGGCATTATTTTGCCAGTGGTGGTCAAACGAACAAAGGGGCCAAGGGCAGATAGGCCGTGCCCTTGAGTGTGACTCTCCTATGCCTCCCTGGAATGTTCCTTTCCCTTTCCTGGCTATTCCCCTTTGAGGCTGGTGTTTTTGTTTTTCAGTCCTGTTGGTGTGAGTGTGTGTGTGTGTGTGTGTGTGTGTGTGTGAGAGAGAGAGAGAGAGCAAGGGAGAGAGAGAGCAAGGGAGAGAAAGAGAGAGAGCCTGGCTGTTTGTGTGAGGGCGCCTACACACACTCCTATTGATCTCCTAGTGCCAGACACATTCCTGGACTTTCAGAGGTTATCTGGCAGGCACATCGGTCACTGTGTTACTGCCTTTGTCAGCACCAAGCACACATTAGCTGGAGCTACTCCTTGTGGTACCTCTCCATCCATTTCCTGCTCATTGGATGGGTTGTTATTTGAATGAGGGCCTACTTTCTTAGGACACTAAGGCATCAAACATGTGATGGGAGGGATTACTGTTTAAACTTGAATCATTAAACACTCGGTCAGTGGGCTGGCATTCCATTTGTTGTTTTTACCAGGTGTGTCTTGAGTGGCTATTTTCATAACATAGCTAGACTATTTTGGGCTGATTGTTCCAGCCTTGGATTGAATCACTGGCTAAAACAAGACTTCTTTGTAGATATTTTTAGTCCGAGTAGACGTAGGAGTCTCATTGTCTGTACAGCGCTTTCTATTCTACTCAAGATTTCTCACAACAGTGTCAAAGTAATTGAGTCTAATTCCACCAGAACATTTTTCACAGTCTCGTAATTTCAGAAATCCCTTTCATGTAACGGCTGATCATATGTCGTAAATAAAACCCAAAATGAAAAGCTGATTGTTTGAGCCGGTCTGCGTAATCCAGCATGATGCCAATGAAAAAACCGCACGGCATGTATAAGTGGCAGTAAATGGTTTTTCGGCATTCACTTATCGGGAGCTAAGCCCCCCCTGACGGGATAGCTTTCCTCAGGAGAGCTGCGCGCATTGCCTGCGACAGGGGGACTGTGGCTCTGCCAGAGAGGCTTAGGGCTGGAGCTGGGGAGCTAATGCAGGCCAGGCCCGGCCCACTGACGCTGAGCCTGCGCCGGGTTACACAAGCGTCCCGGTTTTGGAGCGAGTGGCTGCAAGCGCCGGCAGACGGCAGGAGGAGTGACCGACGGGTCAGCGAGGATGCGGAAGAAGTAGGTCATGCGCAGGCAGGAAGTGGGTCATGGCACGCGCCGTGGAACGGGATGGCATGAGGGCTGCAGTGGCAGGAAACTGCAGCATGCACGCACACACACATGCACACACACACACACACACACACACACACACACACACATACAAATAGTATTTGCACACATGCAACTCACACATAGCCCCCCCCAACAGACACACTTGGAAAAGTACTGTTATGTTGAGGGAAAAGGACTTTGCAGAACTTTGTAGTGGTGCAGCTATCAAACTGTTCAAGCCAATGCCGTGAGAATTCATTGCCCAGAAAATTGAGTTCTTGTTTTTTTCCCTTCACACACAAAGACTGAATGTGTTGTGTCGGAATAATCAGATCAGATTATTGGTTTTGAATGGGACGCTGAAATTTGTGAAAGTTTATTCACTAATTGCCGTGTGTGGGTGTGGGTGTGGGTGTGCGCGTGTTATGTTTGTCGTAGGTAATTGTTGAATTATGCACTCTATCACATTTGCATCAGTTTTATGCTTCCAGAGCGAAATATTTGAGAGTCCTCACAAACAATGATAGGCTGCAGCTGTGGCCCACGCAACCGCAAGCACATACATACTCACTCACTCATTAAGTTAGTCACTCTCCCGCCCGCCCTTCACTGCACATTCCAGGCCCGCCTCTATCATCAAAGCTTCAAAGAGTCCGACTTTGTGAGAGCAACGTCCAAATTCCAGGTGGAGGATGTTTTGGGTCAAAGGTGTTCATGGCGAACTATGTTCTGATTTGCTCTGTCTACACACACATAACACCTCCCCCCCCCCCCCACACACACACACACATAAATAAACAAACAAACACACACGCACCGCCCTGAGGCGCCCATGAGGAGCATGCACACTTGCTCAAGCGGTTAGTTTCATACTCCAAAGGGCTCTGACCTAACTGTGCCACTTAATCTCCTTGTTCCGCCGGTCCAATGTTAAGACATCCTGCACTAACAAGCAGGGCTTTTTCTCCACAGGGACAGGCAAGATCTCCCTGCCAACCAACCACTCACAGCCTTTCACATTGATTACATCAAGGAAACACTGGGATTTGCCAGGCATCTTCCAATATCTTACAGCTTTGCAAGTCTGAAATATCTTAACACATTAGTTATTTGTGCACATGCCACATGGCAAATCTGTATGCAGCATATTCTGCACTGAGCCTATATAGTAGCCACCTTGGTTTATCCAGCGCTATAGTCATCTCCACAGACATGCCTCACCATAGATCCACCACGGAGCTTTCTGCTCCTCAGGTGGGTCCTAACGACCAACTATTTATCCCCAGAAGTGTCCCTTTTGGCTGTGGCCCTGAACTAGTATCCTGGCACTCGCTCCCTTAGTTATCATGGCAGTTCCTGAACAATGTTTTTAGGAGATGTGCCTCTTGTGAGGTCAGATTGTGCAATAATGAGTATCACTTCAAAACATGTTTATTTAGAGTGAATTGGATCGTTTATTCATAGTGGAAAATTTCATCCTTGAGGACATGTGCAGGTTTGTTGCTGATGCAGTGCTGATGATGATAAAACAAGCCGACCCTGTGTCTTGGCAGGAGGAAGCAGAAGCGAGCAACGACACGCCACTGTCTGTTTGAGAAGCCGCACTGGAATGAGGAAGTGAGGCAGAGCTTTTACGGGAAACCTGCTGGTGGGGAGGGGGAGGGGCTGATGGGAATGAGAGGAGGGAAGATGGTGAATGACAGGTGTGGCAGAACGAGAGATTGTGTGTGTGAGTGTCCGTGTGTGTGTGTGTGTCCAAGTGTGAATGAATGTGTGTGTCCAGGTGTGTGTGTGTGTGTGTGTGCGTGTGTAATCTGTGTATGCATGCATTGTGTAAGCGCGTGTGTGTGTGGTATGTGTTTGTGTTGGTGAGTGGGATATGCTTACTTGGGCGTTTCCAAATGATATCTGTAATATTCCAGTGCGACTGCATTCCTATCCAACACTTTACTACTATGGTCACAACTTCCGCTCACTAAATGATTGCCACACTCTAGTTCTGTTCCGGTTGTAATCTTATGAGAAACTGCAGCTTCTTCTCTGCTGGTTGTGTCTCACACTTCCTCCTAATCCTTCTCTCAGGCCTCTCTCTCCCCTCTCTCTTCCCTCTCTCTCTCCCCCTTCTCAGTTGTGTCTCTACTTGATTGTTGTTACGATGGTATTTACAATAGGATGACTCACAAGGGCTTGCCAACATCCTGTTGTTTGCCCAGGGAGGCCTAAGTCATTGATGCTCCTCGGGGCCCCGCCCCGGTGAAGACTGACAGGAATCCCGTTGTAGTTGTACACGTTTCCACCAGCACTCCGCGTTTGGTCTATTTGCCTCAGCGAGGGAGCACCATGACCTTTTCTCTTAATAGCTAATCTGACCAGTGAACTGGGAGTCCTTGAGTCAGGGGCTAAGAATGCGTCTTACCCAGCACAAGCGGAATGAGAACAGAATAGGGCAGAGAGAGTGAGGGAGAGCGGGAAGAGAGGGAGGAGGGTGGTTGATAGAGAGAAAAAAGTGAAAAAGAATGCGGGAGACAACCGTGGGAGAAACTGTAGTCAGATTTCTCCTGGGTTTCTACTTGTCCCAAAGAATGGAATGTGTGTGTGTGTGTGTGTGTGTGTGTGTGTGTGTGTGTGTGTCTCAGTGTGTTTGTTTGTGTGTGTGCGTGTGTGTGTGTTTTGTGTGTGCATGCATTTTCCTTCGTGGGACCCTTACTCTTAGATACACTCTCACCCTATAAAGATCTCATGATGACATTTAACTAAGCCCACTAGAACCACTGCAGTCAATGAAAGGTCAGATTACATTCCCCCAATCTGGACAGGGAAACACTTCTGAAGAGTACCATTATTAAAGGAAATCCTTTGCCAATAAATGCATTTAAAGCCATCTCTTTCTCTCTCTCTCTCTCTCTCTCTCTCTCTCCCTCTCTTTCTCTCTTATATTATTGTTTTACTATCTGTGTACATCACCAGTCCTCGTGGCTGGGAATTATGCCTTTTGGACTTTGAGTCCAATAAACAACACGCTGGCTATATTGCAGGCAAAGACTTTGTACTTTAAACCTGTAAGCGCTGCAACTTCAAAGACATTGTGCATCATTGATGGGATATGAAAGGTAAACCAAATATGGGCAAGATCATCACTTTGCTGTTTGTGACGTATGATTAATGTGTCCAAAACATTTTCTATGTACAGGCATGTGTGTTATATCTTTGAGTGTGAGGATGTGCATTTCTGTGTGTGAGAGAATGTGTCCTTCCCTCTCTCTCTCTCTCTCTCTGTGTGTGTGTGTGTGTGTGTGTGTGTGTGTGTGTGTGTGTGTGTGTGTGTGTGTGTGTGTGTGTGTCCATGTTTGCTCTCTGATGGCTCTGGTGGGAAGATTACACAATACAACTGGTTCTGTGGAATTAAAGGAGGTTCTCCCAGCTGCACTTTCTCTTTCCGTTTCCCATAAGCTGCGAGGTGGGAGCCAAGGGGAAGCATGACTGACCAAGTGAGAACAGAACTTAACCCATTCCCCCCTGACAACTCACAAAAGCACTGACCAGTGCACAGCACTGTGTAGCAGCACCAACATAGTTTGCCTGCGTGTTTTGGAAAGAAGTCCTCGTGTTTTCTTTCCCATTATATTTTGGACTACTATACAAAAATAATAAACATTAAAAAAAGAAAACATTGTGGCCAGATATGGAAAACTTTCACCTTGAAAGCTATTTGAGGTTAATCCTGCATTTCCCGAATAGTCGTTGCACAACCCTGCCTGAGAGAGAGAGAGAGAGAGAAAAAAAAAGCTGGGTAGAGCATTGCTCATGGACCACACATGCAAATGTTCCCTTCCTATTTGACTGCCATTTTCAAAACGGTTTGCATGATTGCTCCAAAAGAAATTCTGGGGAAAGACGTGCATCGCTGACAGCTGCAGTTACCAAAACAAAACACATGTGGGATCCCTTTTGTTTTGGCTGTATGAATCCAATCCACTGAGAAATATGAGGCATATGTTGTAGATGTTTGCTGTTTTGCATATAAGCATAAAGGTTTTAAACTAGTTTTGGAATTGATCATCTTCTTTAAATACCTTTTCTGATTTGGACTTGGAGCCCTCTCCATAGTGACATAAATGCAGTGGCATTCTATTCACTCCAAAAAATAATCTGAAAACTGCCGTTCACATTTGGGGTCATTGCAGTTCATTGTCCAGGTGACGAGTCCTCTGTTAGCTTTGGAGTGAGCACAGTGTTATACCACAGCAATCTGATATAAAACCCTGAGGTTTTAGGCATAGATTGGGAAGAGGATTATGTGAGGATTTGGGAGTGTGTTGTTCATGGGGCGTGTTGCCTGGCAAAGAGGGAAGTGAGCTGGTCGGCACTGGTAGGGGGGAACCAGGTCAGTCCACAGAGGGGACGAGAGTCCGCCAAGACTGAACCGGATACCTCCAGAAACACTGAAGGCTCTGTTGACATGCCGACTAAACTCTTCAGTCACACACACGCACACAGAGCACCATTGCGTCACCCCGCTGCTACAAATGCAAATTCTGCTTCTCTTCCAGAGAATTCCGCCTTCCAGGATGGAAAACATGGGCGAGGCGGCTTTGGAGCGGAGCTCTGCCGAAGATTCCAGGATGTGACGGCAGGACCCCCCATGGCATAATCACCTCAGCTTATACGTACACATTGATCATGATAAACCCGTAAGAGCATAATAAAAGTTTGTTAACTGGATTGGGAAGTGGGCATTAGACAAAAGGGCAATCTGTCTCTGTGTCTCTTTCTCAACTTTGACATATGGCCATTGTCTGTGGTTTACCCGCCTTTACCTTTTTGAATGTGGCCTTCACTATTGTTCTTTTGGGTGCTGCAGAACATCATTACAGAGATACGGGAGGAAATGAGTGACAGAGTCAAGGAGGTTCAAGTTTAAAAAAATATTTATTGAAACTGTATAAAAAATAAGTTTCTAAATTTAATTTACATCGCTAATTCAGTTGACAGGGGAAAAAAAATCCAAGCTGCAATCATGCAACTAGAGGTGAAAACCATGTAAACTCATACACACACTCAGTCATTCAAGAACATTCTCAACTGAGACACACACTGAAAACAATTGTCAGTAGACTTTCAATACACCATGCATTGAGAGACAAGTGCTTTGAAGGTTATTGGCAGATATTTACAATTCTGTTCATCAACCCTTAAATATGGTAAAAATAGATTTTAAATAATCTGTGGGCCCTTCAGAGTGAAAAAAAATTCTCTATAAATAAATAATTCCACATCTTTTGCATGAAAACACAAAAAAAGTTGACCTCACTCAAATAAATATTATTTACACTGCATTGCCTTGGAATTTTGAGGTTCAAGACAAAAAATATATTTATATATTTTACATATTTACAAAATTAACAAACGAGCAGGTTGTAGGTTTCGTCAGTATTGTAGTTGCATTGCTGTGTGCATATGTGATGTATGTGGGTGTAGGCTGTACATGGGGAACCTTGAGAGTGAGGTGTGAGGCAGAGAAAGAATGAAAGAGAGACAGAAAGAGAGAGAAGCGAGGTATGTCTGTTTCAGAGTGGCACGGATTGCTCATGAGGTTATCTGGTCAGCATTGAGTAAGTGGTGTTGTGCATAACCGCAGACTTGCTTGCTGCAGATTATGGCAGAGGAAGAGGAAAACCCTTAAAGTGTGATGAAAGAAGAAGGAAAAAAAAGAAGTAGTGGTGTGGTGTGGCTATTCATTTCAAGTATATCCAACCTCTCCAACAGTTTTAAAAACTCACACACAGAAGGCACTGAACTAGAGGTCCACTCAAGCCCTCACTCCGGCTCCCCCAGACTGCTGTAGCTGACAGTAGTACTTTCTAACATTCTCATCTTGGTCCGTCACAAAACAAACACAAGGCACCTACTGTAGCTAGCATGGCAGACCTTGTGCCTTTTACAGTGTGAAAGGATGACATAAGACTCCCAAATAGTTTACTATGCCCAAGTTACTTTAAGAGGTTTGGTTCTTAATTCTCTCGATGGGGCAGGTGTAGTTGGAGGATAAGAAATAGACCTCTCTCTAACTTCCACACAGCCCCAGAAAAGAAAAGTCTTTTGCTTCCAATCCCCCACATCTCCCCCACCCCCCATTTCAGTCATGACGCTGGCAGCCTTGGACACAGCTGCCACGCAGAAAAGAAAACACACGTCCGTTGCCATTGTGACAAGTGCGCAGTGCGCGCGCAGTCCATTCACCTCTGACTCACAGAGGACTGGCTTGGGAGTCCGATTTCGGGGCCTCTGTTGGCGAAGGGAGTTCACCGACGAGGGAGGGGGGGAGGGCGTGCCACAGGAGACACAGGTTTACGCAGGTTTACTTGCTGCCCACGTTGACTGTGGGGAAGGGCGTGGACTCGTGTGCCAGGCTGTGCAGGCGGATCTCTGTGCCCTCCGTGGAGGCGGGCGTGGTGGCGCTCTGCATCCATGGGTGATTGAAGATGTCCTCGAAGGACGGCCTCTCTGAAGGCCTCAGGGACAGGCACCACTTAATCAGCTGCTGACATTCTGGAGAGAGAACAACAAAAGGGTGTGTCAATAGTGACTCAGCAGCAAGCAATGACTCAGTATAAATACAAATTACTATGCAAAACAGTGAAACAAGGGATGTAAAATGGCAGTTCTTGTGAGGTGAAAGAGTGAGAAATTCACCTGCTGACACCCGCCTCCTGAAGAGCACTTGACCACGAACAATCTCCTCATCCTGCTCAAATGGGATGTCACCGCAAACCATGTCGTACAACAGGATACCCAGTGACCATACTGTCGCTGACCGCCCATGGTAACGGTGATGTCTGATCCATTCGGGTGGGCTGTACACACGGGTGCCTGGTGAAAGCAAAACAAAAATAAACAAACATTAGTCATTCAGGAAGCACTGCTGAGAACAGGAAATTACATGCAGTAGTCAATGGATCTGCTTTAGACCCAGTTAACAATCTTACTAAAATCAAGTCGACGACATTATTAGTGTTTGAAGACGAGAAATGTGCGTTTCCTAAATATAACGCAGTTTCATAATTCAGGTTAATCCGCAGGATCATGTGCCTGTGAGCGTGACAGTAGGTGTGTGCGTGTGGGAGGGGTGGTTGCCATGTGACTGTGTTTACAAACTTTGAGTTGTAACTATTCCCACTAAGACCAAAGGGGGGCGCTCCAACCAATAACAATCAGGTGACCTCTTTGACGCACCAAAATAAAACAAACTGTATTGTCTTTTGATCTTGAATGCTTAATGCGGTTTGTTTAAAAACACGCTATTTGCGCATATAAAATGTAAGTTACACAAAAAATCAAATACATTGCATTTTCTGTAAAAATACAAAGTCACTCAAATACATTGCGTTTTATAATGACTACATTAAACAAAAATGCTGAAAGACACTTCATGCCTTCAAACAGCCTGCTTACCGTCAAAATCTGTGTAAACAGTGTCCTTGAGTAATGCTCCAGAGCCGAAGTCGATGAGCTTCATCTCGCCGGTCCGCAGATCAATCAAGATATTTTCATCTTTGATGTCCCTGTGCACCACCCCGCAATTGTGGCAATGCCGCACTGCTTCAAGTACCTGGCGGAAAAAGTTCTTGGCCAGCTCTTCGGGCAAGGCACCTTTCTCCGTGATAAAATCAAAAAGGTCCTTGACGGTCTCCGGTCTCTCCATGACGATGATGAAGCTGTCTGGTCGTTCGTACCAGTCTAACATATTTATAATGCCACGAAATCCAGTTCCCACTTTCTTTAGGAGGACGATTTCCATGGGGACGCGGCTACCGTTGGGCTAGAATAAAAGAAAAATAAATCTGCCATAAGTCATTTGCGCAACCTTGACGAGACACATTTGCATTGGCTGACTGCAAATGTGCCCTCTAAAACCAAAACAGTAGGGCAAAATTCGCTACACTAACGTAAGTGAATTTTTCTTACCAATTCTCCCCATTCAGTGACCCGATCTTTTGCAACATGCTTGATGGCAACCTGTCAGAAAATAATAATAAAAAAGATTAATAAATAGAATATAAAGAATGTTCACGTAACCATGCATGCAACAATTTGCCCAATTTACTATTAAAATGTTTGATTCATATCCTAAAAGTTTCAAACATTCATTTGTAAAATTAACTGCATTTATTAAGGAATATCTAGAATATTCAAAACCATTAGAAAAACCTACCGGCGCTCCGTCAGCAATCCTCAAGCCACCGTAGACTGTGCCGAAGCCTCCGCTTCCCAAAACAGACCCGACCTGGTAAACCTTCTCGAATGGCTCCCTTTCTTTAACTGCGGATATGAATAAAAACACATAAATATATATAGCATCGATTTAACACATCGCAGAGCATCTCAAATCTAGCAACAATACACACGTTTGCTAATTAATTTCGATCCTTTACAAAGTAGGTTATGGAGGCAAGCGCTCCATTATCCAACCGTCTTGTGACGTTCTCTTTGGAGTCAAGCAATTAGCTTGCTAGCTACCGCATTGCTACCAACAACACAACGTCCTCTAACCTTGATGAACTTGAAGTTGAATTTTCGCAGGCATGTCCACGGTGGAAATATGAGTGAAAGAGTTGAATTTTGATAGAAGCATCCTTATAATCCGCAAATCGAAAGATTTCCCACGATTACTCCGAAATGTAGGTCGAAATCCTCCGTCGAATGCGAGTGATGCCGCCGAGAGTCCACGTTGTCGAAGAGGGACAAATGCGGTGAAAATCCTTTCTCATCCAGCAGCGGTATTCGACAAGTCCGCGTTAAATTCTGTCCGTTGAACCGCACAGATTTCACTCGGTAGTAAATAACAATAACAGAAACGTTAATATAATAGTTTTAAACGGTAACGAATGTTTAAATATACAGCGATGTAGTCCTGCCGTTGTGTACGATCACCACACAGCGACACCGGCTTTCTGAATCGGTAAAATGGGGGCAGGACAACATATATATCGATAGTAAATGGGAGTAACCATTGCGTTGAACGTCACTCAATCCCCACCCATTATAATCTACTCTACCAATGGAGAGACGGTATTCTTCCCACGAGGACGTCAATCACATATGAAAATAGAGGAAAATGACGCTGGGTAGACTTGACGTGGCGGGAATTAAAACGCGCCAAATAAAGCTAGACTTTGTGATTGTGTGGAGCATGGGAGAACCCGCGAAATGCCGAGTGATGTTTATTTTGAAAAAATTCAACGGCTGGCTCCAGACACAACGCCATGTGTGGGATTGAGAATGACTGCCAGAGTACTGAAAGGAAAGGGTTTGATCAGGATTTGTGCAGATGATGCTTGAAAATATACGCTTGGAAGAACAGTGATCCCCTGCGTAAAATGAAGCAAACTAAATAGTTAAACAATATTTTGTCGTAGTTTTCAGATAGGGCACCTCTGTTTATTTTGATATCTAACATTATCCAACTCCTGTAACTTATATTTAACTAATGTGACCTGGCCAGATCAAATGTTAAACCCATAATACCGAGTATGTTCACATAATACGTTTTTGAACTTTATGGGGATGTTTTACTCCGTTGCATGAAATTGTAGCTGTGCATGATAGGCTACAATGTTTTTTTCTTTTTTTCTTTTTTAAGAAAGGATGCCCGATATCCAATTATTATAATACTCTGGTGTAACTTTATTATTTTCTCATTTCATTCAGTTTACCCTGTTATCACGGCTTTAAACCAGTTGTGAATTGTTTAGATAGTAGACAATGGTCCCCTCACCACCAAAGCGTTATGGAAAATAGGCGCATACCAGGCATTCTTTCAGAATGGGTGGCCGGGATTTCACTCTGTCGCAGGATGTGGGAAACTCGAGATAAAAGGCATCTATTTATCCTACAGCCCCCTCCCTCACCCTCTTGTCTTTTCCCGCTCATATTGTCTGAAAAGTAGCCTAAGCCTAGCCAGAGCATCTCTGATTTGGAGACCAAGGACAAAAATGCAGTGTCTGTTAGGTCTATGTGTCTGCCAGCCAGAGCAAGCTAACATTAAGTTAATTGCCCATCCCGACTCTGCATCAAGGTAACAGTCTATTTTACAGAATGGCACCAATTGTTGATGAAAATAGGCTTAATTAAAAAATAATAATAAAATAAAAAAAAAACCTAAAACACTTCAACTAACTTTGTAGAGTAGGCTAGCCTCAATCTGATTCTATCTTAGAGCATGTTCACGTTTCTCTGCGAGACAATTTTTGCAAAAGCATTTTCACAAAGCCATGGAGAAACAACATTTCATGGCCAGGAATAGACCCTTATGTCAGACCTATAAGGCTTTGCTGGTGGGTTCCCTGGCTTTCCTGAGGGGGCATCCAGCATGTGTCACAGCTCCCCCTGCAGCTTCTAGATTATGGGATCTGCAGAGTTTGGGGGGCGGAGGCTGTGAACCAGAGAAGCAGCAGGGACTGTGTAATGCCAGAGAAATGACAGCGCAGCTAGGAAGTGATATTTGGGTGCCTGCTCGCTCCACACGGATAGAGTGACAGCAACATAGCGCTCCATCTGTCATAGGCTGCTGAGGCTTTTATTAGATCTGTGCTACTCTAAGCATGCAGCAGAGACCAGCTCTCCTGTTCTACTCCCAAGCCTCAGTTCGCCCATCACGCGCAGGTTACGAGCCGACAGGCCTCCAGCAGCTAAGCTCTTCTGACATCATACTTCTGTCAGGAGGGGCTCTCATGTCGGTGTTATTTATGGCCACTGCAGCCCTCGCCCACCCTGATGCATTAGTTTAGAACTAAGTTAAAACTGCAGACTTCTATAAACAGTGTCACTGTCAATGTCACTTACTTATATATCCGTCAAATTAACCAGTGATGTTAGTCATGCTAACAAGTTCAAATTTTGACTAAACCCACCCAGACTCAATTGCATTGATTCACTTAAGGCTGAAATAAGCTAGGCTATACTATGTGACACTATAATTGCTTGTGGGAAATGTTTTCTGCATTTCTTACAATCTATTCTCTGTTAATGCAGTGATGCCCAGCTGTACAACTAATCTCAAATGAGTTTGGCTGCCCAGGCTGGTTTGGTGACCCATTGCCCTCACCACCTGCCTTCTCTAATAGCATAGGCTACCTGAGTAACACAAGAGCAACAACTCAAGCCTGCTGCCACAGACTTAACAACCTTCCCCTCTTCACACACACACACACACACACACACACACACACACACACACACACACGGTCCTATTTCCCTTCACCCTGTTGGATCAACCAGGCAATTGAATTGCCAGCAGATTGCTCTGCCTTACGACATGGGCCGGCAAAACAATCAAGGACAAGTACCAATCACACCCTCTATTGTTTTTACCCCACACCTGCTGCTGGTGCTATAGCGAGAAAAGCAGGTGTGACTTTGCCTGGAGAAAGTTAGGGTGAGGGGCAATACGGATCACCCCCATGTGTCTGCTCTTCTCTTTGCCCACTTCTCTTTGACACACTCATGCATGTGTTGGCTCTCGCTGCAGGCAGCCAGAAATACATGTCGATGTGATTTCTCTCCGCAGTCATATTTCATTTCAAGCAGTTGTGTGTGAAATGCATTTTCCGTTGATTCAGTATAGTGGAATACCACTCTAATGTCATCGCACAGTGTGCTTGAAAATAAATGGTGATGGTTGGTGTCAGATCCTATGAATAGTGGTTGGTTGCCACTGTTATGGTGGCGCTGACCTTTGTTTTGTGTTGGTTTCCATGCTGGGAGGGGGTGGGGGCGTGCCACACGTGACTGACGCACAGGGCTGCAGGAATGGTGCAGACACAGGTGCCTGTGTAATGGCCTTAGCAGGCGGAGTGAGCGTCCTCTGCAGAGCGCCCGGCAATTACGAGTCTGTGAAGGCTGCTCATCGGAGAAATGCATTCATTAAAAGCTTGCACTTGCAGATTCAGACACCGTAGTTTGCACTTACTGAGACTGAGTGTTTGTGTGTGTGCGTGTGTGGGGGGGGGGATAGAAGAAGACCAAAAATAATAATTAACTTTGTACATATTTAATTAGCAGATACTTTTATCCAACATGACTTACTTACACGAGTATCAACATTCAAGCTATATTGCAATGGAGAGATGTTGCAGTAAGCAAGAAAAAGTATGTTTTACTTGCAGAGATAACCGAGAAGATAGCTGTGTTGGACATTGAAGGAAAACAAACCAAAGAGATATGTTGTACAAAGACCAACAGATAGTAAAGGAGATTAAGGGGGAAAAGTGCATGGTAAATGCAAGTTAGGCATGTTTAGGTTGTTGTGCGTAGAAGATGTTCTTGGGTCTTCAGTTTCTTGAGAAATGCTCTGCTCTTATAACATTTAAAAATGCTTGTTATAATTTACCAAGCGCTCAAGTTTTCTCTCTGTTTATGTTTGAGCAAAAGCTGTCATCTTCAAATAGAATACACGATGAGCTCCTCATTTGCCCATGCACCCCCAAACACACACACACACACACACACACACACACACACACTCACCATCTCCTCTCTCTGCCTGTTCACTAATGTCTCTGACACCCAGCTAAATAAAGCAGAGGGGGTCTGGTGAAAGTCCCACTGAAAAAGGAGGTGAGGAAATCAGTATTTTTAGTAGCACACTGAAAGGTCAGCTTACTTCCAGGGGTCACTTCCAGTGTGGCCTCCCCCCGGCCCCTTCTCTCTTCAGGTAGCCTGAAACCCTATTGGCCCAGGTTCCGAGAGGTCTTGACCAGGGCGGGCGCAAGGGGAGAGGAGGGGGGGCATGGGAAAGGCTTCGAGTGGACATCAAAGCCCCGGGTTATGTGGGAAAAGGCCACCGAGCTCCCAGAGTTCAACAGAGGTCGACTTTCATGTCAGCGGAGGCTTGGGTTAGGGTGAGAGGTCACAGACATACCTGTCCAGCAGCACCAAGTCTCTCCTCCAGGAAATTACCCCCCACTTGTCTCAATTAGAGTAGCGGCCCTGAAAGCCGGCCTTTGTTTAAAAAGGAGTTGATAGGCAAGCGGAGGTCTGGAACTTCGTCTCTGCCGAGGTGGGGGGGGGGATGACAGGAGAGACTGGGGTCAGATGAAAGAGGGGGCCCCCCAGACCACCGTCCTTTGCACTGGTCGGTTTGTTTGCTGAGACTGTCAGCAGAATTGACGTAAATAACACCAGATAACATCTCATGGTCAGTCCCCTGACTGATATGTTTGGAGACACGGAATATCAAGTTGTTTACATTCCAAATACATTCAAATATTTAGTGCTGAAAAAAGGCCAAAAAGGTTATTTGATACTTTAGCAGGATGTAGGTTGCCTGACGATAGCTGTCAACCAACACACTATAACCAAATTATTCCCTTGACATCAACCAAAGACAGATTATAAGTCACATAGAATTTTTCTTTTTTTTAAGTCTCTGCAGCCTTTGTGTTGAGATATACGTATTATTTCACTGGCCCACGGACTGTGTGTGTTGGCGTTGGAAGTGAATTATTATTGTTATTATTTTGTTTGGTCTAGTCAGCTGGATTCCTGTCCAGCTCTTATCAGCATACGACAGTCACAAATGCGGGCGCCAGCACTTGGCCACTCACCAGCCGAGAGCTGGTCCCCCTGCATGGCTACTGTAATGGCTTCAAGGGCCACAGAGCCGCAAATTGTCCTCTGGAATGTGAATTTAAATGTGAGGAATTTGATGAACCAGGGAGAGGGACTAGCTCATGGCACCATGTAACTGGGGGGGAGGAGGAATGGGGAGGAGGGTGGGGTGGGGGGTGGGGGGCTCTACAGCATTTCCCACATGGAAAACAAACAGCAATAAAGCCCTGCTGTGATGTTAAATGTGCCCCTTAGACGCTTTCACTTTTCAGCCAGTTGTCACAGTGGGGAAGTCTGTGGTAGAGAGATTTTTTTTCTCTTTCTCTCTCACTTCTGTTGTCTCTGCAGTCCTCATAATAAACCTCATAAACCCTCACTTTTGTAAATCTAGACATATTTCCCCATCCTGGTTATTCCTCTCGCTCTCCCTTGGACCAGTTTCAGAGCGTCTTTCCTTTTTTCCACATTTGCATTTTCCCTGTCCGAAAACAGAGGGGGTTTTCCCATGCTGGATATCTCCTCCTTGCTGCTTCGCTTCCTGAATTGAAAAACAGAAAAGCGGTGATGTCACCCCTGAAAAATCCCAGTGCAGCATAATAGCCGACTTCCTTGTGTATTGAGGTGGTCTCATCTAATGAATAGATCTTGAAAACATAGCCGTGTGAAAGCAGTGAAAAGCTCAGCGACACTAAAGACAACTGAGTCAAGGCGACTGATATAGCAAAGTGTGTGTGTGTGTGTGTGTGTGTGTGTGTGTGTGTGTGTGTGTGTGTGTGTGTGTGTGTGTGTGTGTGTGTGTGTGTGCGTGCGTGCGGGCATACAATTCTGTATTATCTGTTACATGCTCAGCAAACACTTTCGACAAAGTCAAAATGACTCATGTAAATAGGAGAACTTGTGACTAGGATCCGGGTTAGCATGCAGTAGCCTGTAAAGTTGTGGGTTCAATTCCCAGCAGCCACCATTGCAGGCACTTGACTTGACTCCAAGTTGCTCCAGGAGTTGGTATGTGAGTCACATTGGTGTAACCTGCGTTGTGTGGAACCGCCACAGTCCAGCCCTGCACACGCCCGGACTCGAACCCGCGAGACAGCAGCACCTCGGATCGGGAGTCGAGCGCGCTAACAATCCAGCTAAAAGCCCAGGCTACTAGCTTTCATGCCAGCAGCGCTCTTGAAGCGTCGGGGAGTGAGGTTTACTAACGTTCCACAGCATAGCTAACCAGCTAGCACCCGTTACATAGGCATCAACCAAATAAATAAAAATAAAGATGTGTAAATATGTAAAGTGTGTGTGTGTGTTTGGTGTGTGTTCCCACTCAGACACACCACCAAGCTCAACCACATATGGCCACACGTTCTGAGGTGACTCGTGGCCTGCACATAGCTGTTTCCTAGCAGAGATGAGGAGGGCTGAAGGATGTTTACAACAAGACGGAAGGGAGGGTGGGAGATGAGGAGTGAGGACGCTATAGTTTTAATGTCCTCTTCAGAGCATTTTGGTCAGATTAAGCTGTGTTCAAATGTGCACCAGGAATAAACTTGGTGCACCCCCACCCCTCCACCCCCCGATGCCTTCACAACACACACAGTCAGACACACACACACACACACACAAACACACACACACACAGACATGGATTTGATTTGTATGTGTATAAGTAAACATGGAACTCATCCAAATGGGGATATCTGTCTTTGGGCGTCTCCTCTGTGTGTGTCACCACCAAAGTTGCATTAGCAATATGGGGGTGTTGACTTATCTGTAGGGACTCCACCCAACCCTGTACAGTACACTAATCCAAGTCTAGTAGAGAAGAAGTTTTGAGAAAGTCAGAGAAGTGACAGAAATGGTCTGCATTGCATGGTCATTTTATCATCAACGTTTTTGTTTAGTTGTTGTTGTTTTTAATTTGCCTCTTTGTCTCCCTTTAAAAAAAAGAGAGAGAAAAAAAGCCTAATTTTCTCAATAGAACAGCAGATCCACTGGAGCTGCGGTGTCACCTCAGGGCACGATGGGTGTTTAGCGATAGCTGATGTTGTCTGATTACTCATTTGTTTGGTGATTAACTAACGGTGGGGGTCTCTTCTCCTCTATTCCTTTCATTTTCCTTCCTTTTCTGTTTGAGAGGGGAAAAAAAGAGACCCTGTGAGCTCCTTGTCAGCTCCTTGGGACTCCAAGTAAATGGGAGCGAAGAAGCACGTGGAGACAATAATGGAGCACAAATCACTCTCATTTCTCTGGAGGCCCGGGGGGGGGGGGGGTGGTGGACTGGGGAGGGAGAGAGAAATAGAGAGAAAGGAGAGCATGTGAGAGAGGGCTTCAAAAGCACTTATTTGAGCACTTATTTCAGAAATAGACCGTGTGAGAGAGATATGATGGACAGAGAGTGAGAATTGATTGAAAGGGTGACTTTTCTGTATAATGAGTTAAAAAGGGAAGAGAAGGATTGCATGATGAAAAAGGGCAAAGGTGGTTTGATAAAAGGCAGGCTTGCCGCTTGTCAATCGCTGTATGGTCATGACTGATATTTTTTTATGATTTGTATGGTAGACTTTTCACATGTGAACTGGCCTTAAAAATGAACCCTCATTATCTCTGGTTTCCTTTCCCTATCAGAGAACAGCAGTCAAGCAGTTTCAGTCTGCTAAGGCAAGAAAGAGCTGAACTGAGTCCACTTGAGGAGAGAGTGCGTGAGTGTGTGTGTGTGTGTGTGTGTGTGTGTGTGTATGTGTGTGTGGGTGGGGGGGGGGGGGGGGGGGGGGGGGTGGGGGTGGGGCTGCATAGCTACCCTTTCCCATGTGCTCACGTGTAATCCCAACACGCTGCCTGGAGAATCAGCAGTGCACCAGCAGCATGGCCCCGGTGTCTGCGGCTGGACTGCTCTGTTTATACACATGCTGCCCCGGCACATGGCGCACTCGCGGCAGGGGTCACCTCGCGGCTCACGGCTCTCCCTCCACCCACAATGGTCCGGCCAGCTCTAAAAGACAAGGCCCAGAACTCCTGCCTGCATGGGTGGAACCTCCCGACCACCTCAGGCAGCATTTTTTTTTCAAACGCTTTCCACTCCAGGGTAAACAATAGCACCTCTCCCACTCTCCGGTGATAGCATGACTAATTGCACAGAGGCGAAACTTTCCTCTCGTCCCACAGACTTTACCTACACCCCCTCCACACACACACACACACACACCACCAACCCCCCCCCGCCTTGTACTTCCATGCGTAATCATTGGAAAACAAAAACGATTCACGTGGAACAAAGACGTGGGAGAGCTGGAAAAGGGTGTCCATGCCCATGTTTACATTCACAAGCCCTGACGTCAGCCCAGAGGCCGGAGCAGGTAAGTGCCCGGTGCATCAGGCCCAAACACACACACGGCCAGCCTGCAAGCCTGTGTTTACTTCACAAGCCCAGGGAATTAATTGGCATTTATGACTCACAGCAAGAGACAGAGAGAGTGAGAGAGAGCAAAAGAGAGAGAGAGCGAGAGAGAGAGAGACGCAAACGAAGGAAGGAGGGAGAGAGAGAGGGAGTCTGTATTTAGAACACACTGGCTTGGAGAGCTGGTGGGTGAGGCCAGGGATGAAACCTGAGATGGACTCACACGTCATGGGTATACGCAAGCCATGCCTATTAGCCTCTGCCGTCTTTGTTAACCTTCTCCCCTCACAGTAGCCCCCGCTCACCCCTTAATCCTCTGGTCCGGTCTCTCCCCGGCCCTCTGTGCTATGGAAAGAATGGGCACGGAGAGGTACCGGGTGCCTTTTTTCCATGTGATTCACACCCACTGAATAAAATGTTTGGTAACACTTTATTTGAAGGGGTCTACATAAGGGTGTCATGTAACCGTCATAAGAATGACATGACACATGTCATGCACATTAATGACACATTATTGACGTTTATGACTGTTGTCATAATGTGTCATTCGGTTTTTGTTATGTCAAGTTGACATTGTTTGAGCGTCATCATTATGACAACTTGACATTAGGCAAGATGACATTATTTGACGCCATCTTTGTCATGACAACTTGACATTAGGCAAGAAAATGTAATCCGTTTACAATATTGTCATGACAACTTGACATATAACTGTGTTTGGCCTAACTTATCTTCTAGGTTTTTTAAGCGATGAGCCTGAACAATTGGCTGTCATGACACCATTATAAATTGGTCATTAATACTTTTCTTGACCTCAACTACAGTGGTACAGTTTTGACTTGTCATTAAGCTGTCACAAAGAACTATTACTGACCAAAATAGTTTTCTGACAGTGTCATGAATACTTACCTTTGACCTCAAGTACAGTGAACCATCTGAGATGTTTCCTGAACATGTCATGAAGTGTCATTACACTGTCATGTAGGTTTCATTTCTGTATATTTTACATTTCTTGAACATTGAGTCTAATTTCAAGTCTAATTTCAAGTACAAGGAAATTATAAACAAAATATATTCATTTAAAGCAATGCATAACCATGAAATTGAATAAACATGACTTGCGTGCACAAGAGTCAACGTTTCCAGTAGGCTAGAGATTAATATATTTTGTTTATAATTTCCTAGTTACTGAAATGTTGTCAAGATATTTTTTTTTGATTCTAGTAAGTGAAAAGGATAGAAATGTGTAGTTTATGTTACATTTGTTATCTTTGAGCCAATGAGAATTGAGCTAGAGGTCAAGGGTAATCAGGAAATAAGAAACAACACCAGGGAGAAGAAGAGAGAACACTACTTGTGTTTAGTGGGTAAAACGCTTACTTAAACATTACTGCTAGACGGTGAAGTTGTGTTGAAAGTGAAAACTTCGAGACGAGAATTTCCCACGAGTATAAAGCCTTCAGCTAGTCAGCAAGACCTAGCTAGCTGCTAACACGATGCCACTGACTTTGCGTGAGATAGCCTGCATGGCTACTTATCCTCGGAACCTCTCCGAGCCTCGCTGAAGACGTCTGTGAGTTTTCTTTGTTGCGCTGCTGGAGTGGCGTTAAAGAGCCGTTTTGGTTTTAGGCATCAATGCACACTAGCAACGTTACAGGCCTGCCACGCGAACTCTGACAACCGGTAGGATAGCCTACTCATTTTTTATTTATTTACTTAATAACTGCCGGCCATAGTATAGGGTTTGGTATTTTATCTTAATGAAAGAGAAAACCATTGTTTGCTTGGATGTTGGTTGTATTACATTTGATACCTGAAACTGAAAGTTAGCCTATTGAAAACTATTGAAGATTGAGTGTAATGCGTGTGTGATGAATGTATAAATAAGAGTGAATAGAATTTGCATAATTGTGGGATCACTAAGCTAAGGGTGTTTTAAAGAACTCAGGATAGCTACCCATGGCAACGAGGCGCTACAATGTATATGTTTTGCAAAATTCATTGCTGAAATAAACTCTTTGAAGTCATGACTTGAGTATGGTGTTTGTTCTTATTAGGCTATACTTGAAATTAGACTCAATGTTCCAGGAATGTAAAATGTACAGAAATGAAACCTACATGACAGTGTAATGACACTTCATGACATGTTCAGGAAACATCTCAGATGGTTCACTGTACTTGAGGTCAAAGGTAAGTATTCATGACACTGTCAAAAAACTATTTTGGTCAGTAGTAGTTCTTTGTGACAGCTTAATGACAAGTCAAAACTGTACCACTGTAGTTGAGGTCAGAAAAGTATTCATGACTAATTTATAATGGTGTCATGACAGCCAATTGTTCAGGCTCATCACTTAAAAAACCTAGAAGATAAGTCAGGCCAAACACAGTTATATGTCAAGTTGTCATGACAATATTGTAAACGGATTACATTTTCTTGCCTAATGTCAAGTTGTCATGACAAAGACGGCGTCAGATAATGTCATCTTGCCTAATGTCAAGTTGTCATAATGATGACGCTCAAACAATGTCAACTTGACATAACAAAAACCGAATGACACATTATGACAACAGTCATAAACATCAATAATGTGTCATTAATGTGCATGACAAGTGTCATGTCATTCTTATGACGGTTACATGACACCCTTATGTAGACCCCTTCAAATAAAGTGTTACCAAATGGGTATTGAAATAAACCTGCATGTTTCAATAGAGATGTGTTCAGTTTTCAGCATAATGTAAAAACCACAGATGTTTGGTCTGTCAGAAAGATGTAAAATAAATGCAATTTACTCAATGAAAAGCAATGACTCAATTTGTAACTTCATTACTTTTAAGTCCACTTTCAGGAATCTGAAGAAGGCTGCAGGTAACTTGTCTCTTTGGTGGCGTTTTGTGACAACTGTAACACATCATTTATTACTGTAAATGATCACGGAAATACTTCCATGATTGATGTAGCATCAGCTAGCATTCATTATCACACAATGAGTGAACCCTTCCAGCTTGGCCTGAAGTGGAACGACCTTAGCAGGTGTGGTACGCTGCTGAACTTTAGGTTGCCTACACTTTTTTCTTTACAGAATGCACTCCGCAGCAAGTTGGTTCAGATTCCACATTCCTGCACCAAAAACCTCTGGTATTGTGTAAGACGACTTCAAAAAGTGTGTGTTCAGTGGGCCCCGGTTTTGCAAGACCTTCCACTGGAGACTGTCTCGTGGACTCGTGGGTTGTGGGTAGATTAATGGTGGTTTCCTACTCTGAATTTATATCCTCCTCGTTTGGGCTTGTCATGCTATCCATAATAGCTTACAGCATAACCAACTAGTGAGATATTAAACAACGTGACTTTGTGTCCTTAGTTTGCACCTGACCTCCGCCATGTTTGATATGCGCAGTTAATAGCCAGGCCAAGACCTTCCAACGTAACCGTAAGGAAGTAGAATACTTCCAGAGTAAAGGGAACTAAATGTGTGATATCTCTCTGTGCGGTTATTCGGCTGAATGCTTTGGCAAACACTGATACACTTCAGCTACTTTCATGACTGAACATTCTCGGTAGGAGGAAGGGGGGACACGTTAGCTTTGAGCCTAACACTCCCAACTGGGAATGCCTCTTATCGGGACCGCTGGTGACACATCACAAGCACACAGTGAGCCAGTTCAAGTATGCCTCATTCAATAGGTTACATTCCGCGGATGAAACGTCTGACATACTCAGCTCCCTTGTGTTTGGAGGCCATTCTTATAAAGAACAATGTGTTGAGTTGTGTGTCTCACGGAAGGCTTTGAACACGGGACCTCGGTTGCAGTCCAGGCAGGCACACATGCTCCCTGGACTCCCCCGGGGAGTAAAGCCGTGCAGGTGCACCCAGGCCAAGGCATAACTTCCAGGCACAAGGTGTTAGCACGGGGAATCTTCAAGTGGATAACATTCCGGAACACACAGTCTGAGAATTGAGCATGGCATGGTCCGCCCTGGCATCTCACTTGTGCCGGGGCAGCTATGCATGCGGGTCAGCTCAGACCAAACAAAGGGATGTCATGCCAACCTGTGTGGCAGGCTGTAATGCTTTTCAAGAAACAGATTTATTGAGGTGGTTGAAGGTGAGGTGTTTGAAGCACTCAAGTGTTGAGGGAAACAGGTGCCTGCAGTGTCGTATCCATAAATAAGGAGGTTGTGTAACTTGTGTATGAGTGTGACATGCAAGCACGTGTGAGACATAGCAGTCCCATAGTCCTTCATAGAAGTCATAGCCCTTCATGCAATTACATATAATTTCATATTTGTGACCCTGTAAAGCGGAACCAGTCGTTTCGGTAAAATGTTTTAAATTAAGTTATTGTGCTCACGTGAACGGCCATAAACTAAGCTTTCCAACGATATGTATATCGAGGGGTATTACACAAACTATCGCTAAGATAACCGCATCCAAAGTTGACATTGTTCTCCTGCCACGATATGCCAGAAGAGGAGAAATCACCTTTTTAAGCGGTGCGTGCACAACGGGAATGACAGCAAATGTGTTGAATCTTCGCCGGGTTTAACAGTCAAAACTATGTTGTATGTTTTTCCGTGAAATGCGTTCACTATATGAAACTGTAGACTGTATTCAGTCGAATTATGCGAAAACGTGAAATTCAACATTTTAACCCGGAAGTTTGTTATTGTTGATTTTCTCAAAATAACGTTGTGCGCAAAACGACTGATTTCGCTTTGAATGGTCACATTTATTTAATCCTTGAATGTTTTTTTTTGGTAGAAGTTTCAGTCTGGTTTTATGAGTTGAAGCTTATAATTTAGCACTTCTCCACAAACTTTTTTTCTTTGTCTTTTCCAGTAAGTTTCTCTGAGGTGCTCCGGCTTTTTGGACTATCTCCCAAAATACAGCTAGCTATCTTATCACATTTGGCTAAGGAAACACTGCCTGCTCTTCCACAGCCTCCCTCCCTCCCTCCGCAGTGTCTCTCTGCCTCTCTGTCTTATCTGCACCCGGACTCCAGAAACCCTGCAGGGAACCGGGGTCAAAGACCTAAGAGGCAGATAGGGAGGTGCTGCAGGTATAGGGAGCACTTGCAAAGGAAGGTATGTGTTATATAACCACACTAGACATACCGTAGTTAACAGGTGGTTAACTATGGCCCAGGTCTGGGCTGCATCTGGTGTGGATATACTACCTAGTGGGGAATGCACTCGTGGGAGGAGCAGTCTGTGGACTATGTGGGAGTCCTGCGACCGTGAGCACATGTGTTTAACACACTGTCACCCCTGATCTTACCAGCTAGCCCAGCAATCCACGGAGACAAGCAGGAACTCAGCAGGCCAGGCATACAGCCATTGTTACACGGGCCCAGTGCTAACAATTGGGGATCAGGGTCAGTTAGGGCCCACAATGAAGTAATGCACAAGGGGGAGGGGGGTGTTGGGTTGGTGGGGGGCCTTGAGGGGGCCTGGGTGCTCAATCCCCAAGTCCACTTATTTGGGAATCAGGTCAGCCCTGTTGCCAAACCTTCACTGACACTTTTCCAAGAATCTGTGAAAAGTGAAAGAACAGCTCACAGTGGGTTCCCAGCCAGAAAAGACCCCAAGTGTGCAAGCCCTATACACCGTGGGGAGTCTATTAGCCGAGCACAAGCTTCCCACGATGGCCAATAAGTGCCTGACAGAAGGAAACTGTAGGTGAGCCTTGAACGTATTTTGAGACGTATGGCATATGAATCAGTTGATACAAAAGACCTGTGAGTGAGGACGAAACGGAAGCTTCTGGTTCCCTTTTCCAGTGGAAACTGAACGTAGTATCAGTGATCAAGGCCCTGGGTTGCGGTCACAGCGACACACTAAGGACACCCATTCATCCAGGGCCAGGGCTTAGGAAGAGGAAGTAATTCTATTACTGAGCGAAGGCAGGCCGGGGAATTTTCACTCTCTCCCTCCAAACAGAAAATGTAAACAACTTAAACTGTCAGGTGGACGCGGCCAGCACCTAGCAACATACTAATGTTTGATCCTGTTGGAGGGACATTTGTCCTGGTCAAGCTATCAGAGCGGACGCATTATAGTGTTTGAGCCTAGCAGTGACTCACCTAAGTAAATATATACAGTCAACACGCTAAGTATATCCTTGCCCGCGCTCTCCTCGCCCATAGCTACGCCAGTGCAAACAAACGTGTGGCCGGTTTTGTTTTGTTTTGTTGTTGCCTCTCCACCTGCCGGATACTCAAGTGCACGCTGTCAATCCTCCTGCATCGTTGGATGGCCAGACCCACGTGCAACAGCAGGTGATGACAGAAAGCCGTCTGACCACCAAAAAACAAAAAAAAAACCCCTCTACACATACACTCTAAACGTGATGTTAAAAAGGCTGCTTTCTCTTGCCTGTCCATTCAATCCCGAACCGAAACGAGGATACGCTTCAGGGTAGTATTTTGAGCGCCGCCTACTCATTTGACTATAGTGCTCTTTCATAAGAGCCGCGGTTGTAAAATTTTAGCAACATCCATCTGTGCCCACAAGGCAAAAGGAGAGGCGCTGTGAAATGTCAGTGAGCCAAAATGAGAAGAAAGATATATGGTTGTATGTATGTATGAATGCATGTTTGCATGCGCAGTGTCTAAGAAGATATATGGTTGTAAGTATGTATACCATATGTATATCTATGTGTACAGTGCCTAAAGTATTCACCCCCTTGGATATTTTTCCCTTTTATAGCTTTTAGAAATGGAATCATGGGAAATATAATGTGGCCTTTTTGACATGAAATTACAAAAAAGCTCTTCAATGGAAACAGATGTCTTGAAAGTATGTTAGTTCAGGGATAATGTATGATATGCCGGTCATTATCAGGGAAATTAGTCCAATGCAATCAACCATCTGCTTTCACCTTTGAATGAAGTTCCATTGCAAGAAGTGACCAGACTACTTGAGGAATGATTGAAAGACGTAAATCAGAAGCACAAAACTCACAGCGGTCATTATATGTTTGCAGCAGTAATTACATGAATTTATTTTTTTGAATTAATATTTTTAACACAAACACAGGACAATATAGGCCTGTGCGTTAGAACGGCCCATCCGGGAACCAGGGGGGGGGGGGGGGGCACTGTATGTATGCGTACAGTATATGCATGTATGTACTGTATGTATATGTAGTATGTATGTATGTATGTGTGAATGAATGGATGAATGGATGTGCAGTATGCAATCATGTGGAATAGTAGTAAAACAGTAGTAATCCATTATCAAAGCCATTAAGTATGGCCAAAAGTCAAAGTACTCAAGAGATGTACTCTAGGACACAATGACAACCCTTGGAAGATACAGATGAACAAAAGAGATGCATTGGGTTGTGATGAATCATCACAAGAGAAAGGGCTCGGTGAATAGCTGTTTGGGGCAGGGCGTGAGCAGAGAGAGGGATAGTGTGGGAAAGGAGTGGTGTACAGTAGAGCGGGCTTGCTGTGACATTTAGCATGCGGGACGCACACACACACATTCTTTCTCACACACTCACGCTTTCTCCACTCTCCATCTTTCTCTTTCTCTCTCTCTCTCTCTCACACACGCACGCACACACACACACACACACACACACACACACACACACACACACACAGGCACCTACATTCTCTCACACTCACTGACTTGAAAATGCAAACACGCGTTCTCACACTTTCTCTTCTCATTCCCATACTCCCTCCCTCCCTCCCTCCCTCCCTTGCTCTCTCTCTCACACACACACACACACACACACACACACTTGCTTCTTTTGATCCCACACTCCAATAAACACACCCCAACAGGACCTCCAGGCTCCAAAACCACAAAACAAACTGAACTTCTCTGACTGTTACTACATGGCAAGGTATGTCACTGAGCCACTTAATCTCCTACGCTGCTGTTGGCGTGAATAAATCAATAAAAACCGTGCACTGGCCTTCTGCCCAACACACAAACAGGCTCACACAGTAGGGCAGAGCGCTGCCACGTCACACTTACACATGGCGTCCGGAGGGTGCCCCAGGACACCTGAGGAGTTCGGCTAAGTAGGATAATCTCACCCCACCCATTGTAAACATGCAGAGCGTAGTACTCCCAGTGCCATTGGATGCGCACAACTGCTTGGGGAGCATGTGTTGCTAATTCAAAAGTATTCTGCCTGCTGATTTAAACCTGACCTGAGCTAGACTGAGCTGTGGTTGTACAAAGTGCAAGAAAACACAAGAAAAAGGGGCATTCTGGAGGATTGTTTTGTTTTGTTTTGCTGTAAGTGGAGAAAAATGCACAGACCAGAGGGGTCAGGCTATACAGTGTAAATTATTCATTGCAATGTATTCCCATTTGGTCTCCTTCTTGACATGTGTTGACTTGAGTGAGGATGGGACGTTCACTTGAGTGAGGACGGGATGCATTGCACACAGGCCACAAATACAATCCATGGAGCACAAATCTTAGCAGCACAGGCTCAGTACACATTGCCTAATGACGACCTAATATAAAGCCCAGCCGGCACTGCTGTTTCCTTTTGCGCGCGCACGGCTCCAAAACTATGCTAGCTAGGGTTTTGTTTACTTCCATCAGCTGTGTTTTGACACAGGCGTACTCGGCCACTGCCGTCGAATTTCTGTGGAAGTCACGCCTTGCTTATCTGCCTCTCGCTCGCTTCCAGCGAACAGACCTTGTGAAAACCGCGGTCAGGGCAGACTGACAGATAACTGTTGGCGCTCTGTGCAGATGCTTTTTTTGTGTGCGCCTGTGTTGTGTTTTGGTTTGGGGTCACATGATCGAAGCGGACGGTCGCAGACACACGGTTGGCCCTGGGGTGGCCTCCGAGAGAGGCCATTGTTTCTGTTTTGAATGGGACCTCACACACTTTGTGTACATGTTCAAGTGCACCCACCAGGGGTATCTCACATGACTGGCTTGTCTGTGAAGGTTCAAAACGAACTAAACCTTCATCAAACAATGCAGCTATTAAATATTTATATCATCGGGGATTCTCTGGAATATTTGCAGCCCGTAGCTCTGACTCATAAGCATGTCCACTCATGCTTTCAAAAGGAGAAACAAAATAGTTACAAAGTGATGCACAGACCTCTCAGACAGACACAGACAAACACACATTTCCTGCATTATAGTATTCTTTGCTAGTATTCCTGCATCTTGATTGTACTTCTCCGTACAATTTTTGTACGGAGAACTACATATTTTTACCAACAGTACATATTTTTACCAACAGTTATTAAAACATAACGCCCTTCTTTTGAGACTCTTTTGGAGCCCACACAGATTTGTAATGTTTTTCACTGTAGAGTCTTGCAGAACGTTTTGCTTGGAAACCCTGGACAGTAGACAGACAGAATTCCTTCAAGGGTGTTGGGGGCCCCCATCAGGAAAAAAAAGGGAAAAAAAACCACTGACATCATCCTCCCCAGTCTTTTCTCTCTCTCTCTCCACGTCCATTTACTTTTTTGGATGAGTAAACATTTCCCTCCACCTCCTGACAATGGCCTGTCTTGTCCGTGCATCTGACGCGGGGAGAGAGCGAGAGCGAGAGTGGTGGGCAGAGGTGCTGAGGCCATTGTCTGTGTCGGTGTGAGATCAGCGGCTTTGATTGTCCTGCATGCGCCGGCCGGGGCTGTGCAGCGTGGCGCAGCGTTGCAGGCCAGAGCGATGGGGCAGCAGCAGCCACCAGCTGCATTCCTTCAGCGCGCCGACCGACCGACCACTCCCCCTGCCCGCCCGCCCGCCCTTCTCCTGCTCCATAAACTCAACTCTCTGACCCCTCACAGCTGTTTCCAGACGCCGTTACCGCATTTTTCCGCGCTGAAATCATGGCTAACCGCGTTTGAAGAGAAAACCTGGTCTGTGGGAATCGGGTGCTCCTGCCTGGTGTGCTCTTTCTCTCTTTCTCTCTCTCTCTCTCTCTCTCTCTCTCTCTCTCTCTCCCTCTATCTCTCTTTTTCTCTCTTTTCAGTCCACACACAGCACTGTGACCAGGGAATTGCTCTCAAACTTTTGTTGTATTCTAATCTCTAGGGATGAGTAATATGCAATCGCTCTCTTTTTTTTCCCTTACTCAACAAATAAACCATCGTATTTCAACATTATATAACAGAAACACGAGGACTGCTTCCTTCTTGAAATTTGAAACTGTATAACCCATTTCTACTGTATGAAACTGGGCCAGTGATGTGCACGTCTGTAAGAGAGCATCCAGTGTTGTCGCGGTCAGCGCTGCGGTCGGCTGTATTTGCATGAGTAAATAAAGAGGTGCGGTTCTCGCCGACTGAAAGCTTCCGTCTTCCCGCCCCCTATCTGCCGTGTTTTGGCGCGTAGAGGCGGCGGCGGGCAGGAAATGAGGCCGCCTGCATCAAAGCGATACGATCAAAACAGAGTCTTCACCTGAGATGCCCTCGCCGTGCGCCCGCTGCAGCTTCTGCTCTCCCGTTGCCTAGCAGCAAGGGCTTCTGACACGCTGAACGCACACACACACACACACACACACACACACACACACACACGTACGTGCGCGCACACACACACATACACACATGCTCATGCTCTGAGGCTGCGTGGCTTTCCCCTTTCCCAGCGTAAAATGTCTATTTGCATCCAGCACCAGCACCCCCGTCCCCCCCTCCCCCCGTCCCCTCTGTCTGCCGCCACTTGTTACAGTCTGAGAAATTGGTGTCCTTTGAAGGGATCCCGTCTCGGCCCCAGAAAATTCCCATCCCGAGTGGCGACTTTTCCTGTCTCACCGCACTGCCAGAGCCGCAGATCCGAGGCGGCCGTGAGAGCTCCGCTCTGCTCTCTGCTGCGAAAAAGCGATTCTGAGACAGCGCTCACTGCCAGGGCCTAACCACTGCCTGCATCCTCCTTTCACTTTCAAACAAACTGGGTTCGCAGCCAGTGCAAAGGGGGAAGGCGAGGGGGGGGGGGGGTGGGGGGGGCGGAGGGGAGAAAAGAGCAGCCGTTTGCAAGACTCTGAGGCTTTGAGGTGAACAGGTTCATCCTCCAGTGACACAACAGCGCAGCTTTTTGACTGTCGTGCTCATTTGATTTTGCATTATGTCACAAATTTGATTGAATTTCTCGGTGGATGCGCCGTGCCACCCTGGGATGCCCTCATGTCCAGTAAATAGGAGTTCATGCGGGCGCATGGAAAAGCTAATCTAATTTGGCCGTGCGGCGTTCCTGCCTTCCCCTCTCTCCCCTCTCTCCCTGCTCCCCGTCCTCAGCTGATCTGAGTCTTAATCCCCTCAGCTCCATTCGTCATACAGTTCCTCAATTACACCCTGATAACCTCAGCTGAGAGGACAGCGGAGGCGGATGCCTGTGTGTGTGTGTGTGTGTATGTGTGTGTGTGTGTGTGAGTGAGTGCGTGTGTGTGTGTGTGTGTGTGTGTGAGTGTGTGTGTGTGTGTGTGTGTGTGTGTGTGTTTGTGTGTGTACATGTGTGTGTGTGTGGGGGTGGGGGTACACCAGAGGCTCCTTCCAGGACTCCGTCCTAAGGAGGGGGGGGGCTTCGGTCAGTCAGACTGTCCAGTGCCGGGCCTGTGTCCTCAGACGAGGTGCCGTGGCGTTTACTGGAAGCCCTCAGCGAGCGGCCAGGCACGGGGCCAAACAAGCGAGCGCCGAGCGAGCACCAAGCACGGTAATGGAGCAACCGCTGACTTCCCCGAACGCCTCCTTCACCACCACCACCGCCACCGCCTCCATCACCCCGTCGTCGCTCCCTCTCCTCACTCCCCTCGCCCCTCGTAACAGTAACAACCCTAATCCGCATTATCAGAGGGGTGCGAGAAGGGGAGGAGGGGACGGATGGGAGGATAGAGGGAGAGATGGAGAGAGAGAGAGGGAGGGAAGGGGAGGGGAGGTGAATGATAAAGCTCTCATTCCACTCAGCCTTCTCGGAAAAAAAAGAGAGCTCTCAGCTCTCTCCCACAACAGCACACTTGACAGTCACACACACACACACACACACACACACACACACACGTACAGTACACTGCCACTGCTGCTGCTGCTATGTGGATGGTCCAGCCCTGGGCACTCATGTGCCTCTGACACGTAGCGCTGGGGTGGGCATGCGGTGAGGGTGGGTGGGGGGGGTGCGGTGAGGGTAGGGGGTGCGGCTGTCGGATGTGGCAGCAGAGCTGCGGCGGAAGTGTGTGAGTGAAACAGAGAGAGGGTGGACAGAGGGTGGAGAGAGGCCTCTTCATCGCCTTTGTTGTGCACACTTCTGTGGCCTTGCCTATGTTGTTGTGTGTGTGTGTCTGTCTGGGTGTGCTTCAGACAAACAAAAACAAAAGTGAGTGTTTGTTTGTGGGGATGGGT
Organism: Sardina pilchardus; assembly: GCF_963854185.1. Lineage (NCBI taxonomy): Eukaryota > Metazoa > Chordata > Actinopteri > Clupeiformes > Clupeidae > Sardina > Sardina pilchardus. Next base: position 24,637,288 of record NC_085000.1, on the reverse strand, counting down.
TGGGGGAAGGGTGGGGGGGTCTTAATGTGTATAAGTTGGGATGGTGAGTGTCTGTCCAGTGTGTGTGTGTGTGTGTATGTGTTTATGTTCGCTTGTGTGTGTGTGTGTGTGTGTGTGTGTGTGTGTTTATGTTTGCTTGTGTGTGTGTGTGTGTATGTGTATGTGTGTGTGTGTGTGTGTGTGTGTGTGTGTGTGTGTGTGTGTGTGTGTGTTTATGTTTGTTTGTGTGTGTGTGTGTGTGTGTGTGTGTGTGTGTGTGTGTGTGTGTGTGTGTGTGTGTGTGTGAGTGTGTGTGTGTGTGTGTGTGTGTGTGTGTGTGTGTGTGTGTGTGTGTGAAATATGCAGCATCAGCTTCACAGCCTCAGAGTCCCAGTCGCCTTCTTGCCAGCCTGAGAGTTGGAAGGGAGAAAGAAAGAGAGAGAGAGAGAGAGAGAGAGAGAGAGAGAGAGAGAAAAAATATATATGTGTGATGTACTGTATATGTATACTGTATTTAGACTAACTGCCTGACTATGTGTGTGTGTGTTTGAGTGTGTGTGAGTGAGAGAAGAGTGTGTCATAGCAGGGAGAGAGTAAGTGTTTCCCTCCCTCCTGTAAGCATGAGGCAGTGTCTCGCTGGCGCCTTGACTCAGAGCTCAGTCAGTCAGTCCAGACACACACACACACACACACACACACACACTATTTTCACATCGGGAAATAAAAAAGAGAACAACAGAACAGCTCAGCGCGCTGTGATGAATGTAGGGCAGGGTGACCGAGACCAGACGCGCTCTCAGACGGACTGAAGGCGCTCCGCTGGATGGCTGTGATTTGTTGTGTGGGCACCCAACCACAAGCATTTCGCAGCACAACTCCCTCGGTGCAAACAGGTTGTAAATGACGCTGACAATGAAGCCTGCCAAAGACAGCATTCCTGGCCAAGCCATTAACTTCTGTGTTGTGTTTTCTCTTTTCTTCTTTTTTTCGCCTCCGCTTTCTTCTCATTCTCATCTCTTTTTCCTTTCTTTCTTTCTTTCTTTCTTTCTTTCTTTCTATCTTTCTCTCTTTCTTTCTTTATTTTCCTCACAGACATGCATTTACTCACTCGCCATCTCTCTCTCTCTCTCTCTCTCTCTCTCTCTCCATCTCTGTCTTTCCACCAGTTTGTAATTAAGATCATGTGGAGCCTTTGATGTGCCCGTCAGCATGGACGCGGAGTGCTTGAAAGGCACAGTAAAAACTCAGCACCGCTCAGGGCAACCAGGGCTGCATGAACTCAGGACCCGACAGACTTCGCACAGGAAACCGTGTGGGTCCGGCGTCCACGCTGCGGTCACCCCTCCTGCTGCCCGGTCCGAACGCCAGACCTGGGATAGTCATGTCTCGTGTGTCATCTTTTACCCACACACACACACATACTCACACACACAGACGCACACACACACACACACACACACACACACACACTCACACACACACACAGACGCACACACACACACACACACACACACACACACACATACACTCAAACACACACACACACACACACACACACACACACACACACTACCCCCACACACACCACCACCAGCAGTTTTGCGGAGAGGGAGAGTGTGGAAAAATGTGTCTGAGACCTCATCTCATCTCATCTCATCTCGTCTGCGTCTCCATCTGCGTGTGATTCAGGCACCAGGAATCGCATTCCCCACTGTCTGTGGTCAGGAGGAGCCGAGCTCCGGGGAGCCTGGTGGTGGAGCAGCA
>NC_085000.1:24620545-24628045 GCF_963854185.1 Sardina pilchardus | reverse complement strand
GTTCTCCATTTTTCGTCTCCTTAACTTCCTCTGGAGTGACTTCATTTGCGTCACCCAGGATTTATTTGCGAAACATAAACAGTATTTTAAAAAGCATTTTGATATTATGGTGTAGTATAAGTTTTACAGCATATCACGCATCGGTAATTAAACCTCCATTGTCACCAAACATATGAATATGTTTTCAAGAACATGCTTTAGTATTGTATTTCTGGGGGGGGTTTTTGTAGCACATGAGCAGATCAATGTGAAATGAAGGCAAAAAATCACAAGACAGGATAAAGGGATGTTCTCCATGTGATTTATAGTTTCAGTTCACACCATACCCCCATCACTTGCACGTAACTGGTCCACAATGTTGCTACATGTCTTCCAGATAATCCTGTTTAGCATGAACTGATTCTAATGCAGTATGGTGTTAGAGCTGCAGTGTAGGTGATGAGTGTGGAGCTAACTCTTCACAGTAACGTGGTGGTTGTGGCTGTGTGCAGATGGTGTGAGTGGAGAGAGGCTCAAGAGGCATGGATGGAAATGGAGGCGCAGGCACAGTTAGATAAACAGCAGCACTACAGGGAATCCGTCTCCCTTGGCCACCTGATGCACGGCTTCCTGGAAATCTAGTGTGCACCGGGGGTAGTGATGTGTGTGTGTGTGTGTGTGTGTGCGTGTGTGCCTTCGTGCCTGTTTTTTTATGTGTATATGTGCATGCATAATGATAAGATTGTGTGTGTGTATGTGTGTGCGCACGCTTCTATGTGTGTGTGTGTGTGTGTGTGTGTGTGTGTGTGTGTGTGTGTGTGAGTGTGTCTGCAAAGGGGCATGGGGGATGGAGGCAGATGAGATGCCCCAGGTGACTGCTGCTCTCTAGAAACCTATAGTTCAGGGGAAAGGGGATAGCGTGTGTGTTTGTGTGTGTGTGTGTGAGAGAGAGAGGGAGAGAGAGAGAGAGTGCAGAGAGACAGAATGGGGGGTGTTTCAATAAGAAAGCTGGAGCAGATGCTGCACCTCTGAGATTCATATGGACACATACAGTACACACATACCAAACCCACACACATCCACCCACACACCACACACATGCACAGGCTAGCACACATGCACACAAACATGACACCATATGGATGCACTTACACCTGCAAACACAATGGTGCACTATTATAAATCTGTGCACATAACCACATGCACACACACACACACACACACACACACACACACACACACAAACTTGTTTGAGACAGTACTGCAGCTGTGCATATCACTGAGAAGAATCCACCCTTCACACACACACACACACACACACACACACACACACACACGTATGCACACACGCACGCACGCCTACACACACACTCAAACACACACATCCACACCATATGCATACCCCTAATCCCATCAGAGGATAACCCAGGAGAAGGCCGGTGCTAAAGGCCTGTGTGAGTTTCACTGAGCCCCCCCAAGCTATACGTATGGCTGCGACTAATCTTCTCCTTTTCCCTATGTGATCCGCTCCGCACCACACCACCCAGCACCAGCCCACACCGCCCAACACCACCCAACACCACCGCCCTGCTCTAACTGATCAAGATGAAGGGAGACCCGTCAGCAATCCTCCAACCTCATCCATCAAAAGCAGCCGTCTCTGCCGCTCTCTCTGTCCCCCAGGCTCAAGTGCGCATCTGCAGCAGCCGGTCGCTCGGTCCATCCAAGAGTCCCTGGGTGACGTCCAGCACCTGCGTGGGGGCCCTGTAATCCTGCTCTGCCTAATCTGGCATCATCCTCATCATCATCATCATCATCATCACATCACATCACGACTCCCAGCGGAGACCAGACGGCCCCAGATTATTAAAAAAAAAAAAAAAAAAAACGAGAGAAGAAAAAATGTTATATCATGGCATGCGTTTTGACCAACTCACTTTTAAGAACATTGGCAGTGCATTGTACATGCAAATAATTGTCCTCTTGATACAGCGGGAACATGACAAGTTTATATTAATTAATTGCTGATATGTTGCGTCATGCCTGCGTCATGTGAGGGTGAGGTTTCTTGGTGCTGTGATGGTGACTATATGGATGACGGTAAATTCATTGTGTATAGCACATGTAACATGTGCTCATGTAAACAGTGTTGGTACATAGTGAATTATTCAAACTATGAACTTGCTGAACTCGAAACCCTAATGCTGGCGATACACAAGGCAACTTTAAAAGCATTGTGGCAGGGCTTTTTGTGGTTCTATTCACATTAATTTGACAGTTTGAAGTTATTTTCCTCTTCTGGAAAACTTTACTCATGAGTAGGCAAATTGTCATCATCATCATCCAATCAGAATTGGTTATGTGGTCACCCAGCAACACTGCTGAAAAGGTTGCCTCAGGTCTCATCATCTTAAGGGTTCATCCAATAGGGAGAGACTGATGGCCCAGTAGGCCTTTGTCTGTTTTCCTCATTTCTTGTGTCGCCATGACAATGCACAGGTGACAGGTGTGTTGGAGGCGTAACGGCTTATGAGATATGCTGGTGCTATTTGGAGTCGAACGACTTTCCAACACTTATCCTGACAACAATGAACCAGGACTTTATGTGGGAGTCAAGGCCATATGGGGCACGTGCTTAAAGGACATGTGTACCAAACAGGCCTCTCTGTCTCGTGCGTCAATGCTAAATGTGTGTTTCTGTGCCATGTGTGTTATGTGCACATACATGTATGTATGTCATGTCTGTATACTACACATATGGGTGTAAGGGTATGTGATACACGTTCACGTGTACCGGCTATGTTCTCTCTTTCTCTCTCTCTCTCTCTCTCTCTTTCTGTGTGTGTGAGAGAGTGTGTGTGACTTGGTGACTCTCAGGGTATGTGGGTGCAATGAGAAGTGACAAGAACGGAGAGTGCTTCTCCAGCAGCGACCCAAAAAGAGGTGGGAGGATGGCAGCCAAGCCAGACAGCCCTCTGAAGTGGGAGCGTGGTCCTAACAGCGGGAGAGAGAGACAGAGAGGGGCTGAGGGGGAGAAGGGCAAGAAGAAGGGATGAGAGAGACATGGAACAGAGGGAGAGAAAGAGGGAAAGTGAGGGGACAGCGAAAAGAGACAAAGACAGAGACTGAAGTACCCTGATGTGTGCATGTGTCTGTGTGGGAGTGTGTGTGTGTGTGTGTGTGTGTGTGTGTGTGTTTATGTAGCCGAGAAAAAAAAATCCCCTGTAGTCAGCTCCACTGGGGCTATTCCACCTGTCTGCTTGAGCCCAGTGCTGACCAGAGTCACATTTTACTTCACACTCACACACACACACACACACACACACACACACACACACACACACAACCCATCCCCCCTCTGCATCGCTCCACAGCGCTGTTATATGAAACTAGTGCCCAGTGCCCATGCGGTGTGGCCAGGCTGGCCTTTATTAATAATGAAGGGAAGCTGTGCGGTTTGTCTTCTGTCGTCAGAGAGTGTGACACAGACTGAGGGGATTCACCAGAAATGGAGAGCATGTCTCACCACTGATACTACTAACACACGTCAGGAGACGCCATCTGGCAACAGAATATCAAGAAACTTCCCAATTTATGCATGTGCAGCTGTATTTTTAGTGATGAGCAAAGATATCGTCACCAAGCAGCACCACTGGTTGACTTCAGATCTGTTAAAAAAAACAGAAGTAGAATCCGTTTTTTGGGGGGCTGGGGAAGCTATATCTTTTATCATTTTATAATTAAATATTTTTCAAACAAATTAACTCTCTCATGTATTGGATTTCAATTATCATGGTGGTGCATTAATTAGCATCCCAAATTCCCTAACCCCCGCAGACACCCTATTAGCTAATACTGAATTACATTTTGAAGTGCAAGCAATTAATTAAAAGTCATTGTAATACAGCCTTTTATTCTCTACATTGATATACATTTGAGGAAGATTTCAATATAGATAGATTCAATGGACTATACAGATAGTCAACAAAAGCACACGTTCAAAAGGAATCAAATAGCACGATGTGGTAATGATGGAAAATTATATCTCACGATAAAACATTTCTTTTACTTTTACCAAGGGTTTACTTTTACCAAGCTTAGGGCTCGGAGAAATCTGATATGAAGGTAGCTCACTGGGAGCGGTTCTTTGGGAGAGATATTCAAATTGCCTTGTCTTTTGTATTTCTCCTTACTTGAAATGTCATGAAGATTGAAGTGCAATCCTACCAAGCACAGCGATAAACCTCTGATCAGCCCTAATGCTGTGTGTGTGTGTGTGTGTGTGTGTGTGTGTGTGTGTGTGCGTGTCTGCGTGTGTGCGTGTGTGTGTGTGTGTGTGTGTGTGTGTGTGTGTGTATTCACTGATGTGGTGCGTATGCCACTCTTCATTTCATCTTGTTTGCTGTGCGGCTCCACTACCAGATAATAGAGCCCATGCATCAAGACAGCTATGCCTATATATGTTACAGGGTCTAGGGAGCCTCCCTAAGGCATTGGCCACCGGCATGGTCCGCAGGCCTGTGAAATGATATTCTCCCTGTTCACAGGCCAGTGAAAAAAACACATTATTTACCCAGTTTTATTCTCTCATAAGACAATCACCATCGCAAGCAGAATCACACAGCCATCCGCTTCCCAAGCTGGGGGCTGGGGGCTGGGGGCTTTATTAACACCATTTAGTTCAAAGCACGGAGGGGGTGTGTGCAATTAAAAATGGGTGGGGGTTGGTGGGTGAATGAAGAAGGATCTGCATTTAATACAGATGGGCGGGGGAGGGGGCCGAAGCCTGTTTAACATGATTAGTCGTTAGGTGTGTGTGTGTGTGGGCGGGGCGTCCATCAATCAAGCTCTGGAACGGGCGTCAGATGAGCGACGGGCGGCGGGCGTTAGATGAGCAACAGAGGAGATGAGAGAGGAGGAAAGCGAGGGAAAGAATGGAAAAGAATGGATAAGAATGGGAAAGAGATGTACTGAGGACGGTTAAATGGACTGCATGTTTACAGTAATGTGCCATTTTTCTCACTCATCAGTGCTCAGAACTCAAAGAGCTACATGTTAACGACACACGTTTATGATTCACAAATGTAGTGGCATGGTGGCTGCCATGCAAGACGTCAATCTCGGAAGTGCTCAAGCACACTTTGACACACTATGGGCCCAAGAGGAGCTGATTTCGAACCGCTAAACTCTCCAAACCCTCTGATCACTGAGCAACTATACTCCTGAGTCTCTGTTGGAGGAGGTGGAGAAAGGGTGAGAGAGGGATACTGGGAGAAGAGAGAAGTGATACATTGGGCTGTAAAAGGGTACTTCTAAGGAAGCCCGAGCAGACGTTATGTGTGCAGTAAATATAAAGATGAGGAATGTCTCAGTTTCTTGTGAAGAGGGAACAGTGGAGAGGGGCTGTCTTTGAGGTGTGTGTGTGTGTGTGTGTGTGTGTGTGTGTGTGTGTGTGTGTGTGTGTGTGTGTGTGTGTGTGTGTGTGTGTGTGTGTGTGTGTGTGTGTGTGTGTGTGTGTGTGTGTGTGCGTGCGTGCGTGCGTGCGTGCGTGCGTGCGTGCGTGCGTGCGTGCGTGCGTGCGTGCGTGCGTGCGTGTGTGTGTGTGTGTGTATGTGTGTGTGTGTGTGTGTGTGTGTGCCTATGACTGAGTGAGTGTCTGTGTCTGTGTTTGTATACATGTAGATGGGGGGTTGGGTATTCTGAGAGAGTGGGTGTGAATCTGTGCATCGTCTGCATGTGTGAGAAACAACAGTTGATAAGTGGGGGAAAGATTAATGGACAAAAGAGAGGCTGATGATTAGAACTAATTGCAGCAAACACAAGATGCATGGGCAATCATGCCCTATTCAGACACATACTCAGTGTGAAACGCTGCCTCTGCATTGTGCTCTCATGGACAGTCATCCTCCAATACACTTTACATGCCTGTTAGCTCATTAGCATAACTGTTACCACCCGTATATATACCATACATTTATAATACACTAAGTAGATATCTGACTAGTGCTTCTCTTCAATTGACTTTGAATGCTGTGGATCCAATAGCTAATCAACTGGAATTGGATCCTTATTTTTTCAGACTGGAAAATAAGCTTATTATGAATATCAGTTGTATTCCCAGACACATGTGGTATTGTGTTTAATTTGTAAAAGAAAAACAAGATTTACATGACACTGGGGGAATTTGGGTGATGATGGGGGGGGGGGGGGGGGTGCAGCGCTGTAGAATGCAGTGAATGTGGCTGTATGGTTCTCATCATCACACCCTGACTTTTGGAATTTTTACCTCCCTCCTTGAGAAGGACCACCAGTCACTCGTAATGAGCTCCCATTCATCTGGCTTATCATCAGAGGAGACACTCTCCCTGGAGCGGCTAACGCGGCCATGAGGCCCGTCTGGTTAGAGCACATTTAAGGTCCTGCGGGGATATGGTCCTTGACTGGCCCAGAGGCGAGCCGTTTGCGAACCTGAGGACGGTTCAAAATGGCAAACAAAGGCAAATGTTTATTTGCTTTAATTGCAAACACACAAACAAATAGTCTGGCAATGTAGTTTTCAAGGAACAAACATTGATGCTGGAACGATAAGCTACCATTTCAAATGAACAAAAACAAAAAAATGTTCCAATTTCCATATTCACAGAGGACGTGATTACCTCCCTCTTCTTGACAAATCTGGAATGGACCTCTATTGTGGCGCTCTTAAGTGTCTAAACAAACAAAATGGTTTTCACATGATTCATTCAACATTACATTCTTACTGACCTGTTCTTTCAGTGAAGCAACTGGGAGAGCTCACAGTGCAGTCTAACAGTGTGTTCCCTGGCTGCTGAAGATAAATCTATGAAATGATGGCACCGGATGGCGATGTAGTGAACGTGTGGCATATTTGGGTGGGAGCGGTGCGGTGGGAGAGAAGGCTGTGATAAGGGACGATGAGGTGAACTATACAGCAGATCAGGATGTGCTCGGAGTGTCAGAGTGTACTCACTCCCCTGTCTGCCCCCGAAGAACGGACAGATCCGCAGCAGCCTGCGTCTATGAGCCAGACACACACACATATAGGCACACACACACGCACAGACACACTAACGCACACACATGCATACATACAGCCACACTGACACACAGACACAGACACACACACACACACACACACACACACACACACACACACACAGACACAAACACACACACAGATAGACACACACACACACACACACACACACACACAAACATGCACACAGATAGACACACACACACACACACACACACACACACACACACACACACACACACACACACACAGCTGCTCTCGCACACTTGCAGCTGTGCCACATCTTTCATCATTCTTACTCTTCTCACAGTCCTCCTCCAGTGAGGGTGCAGGGTGCACTCAACTGTGCCTTTTCTATTCCCCATAGTGAAACCAAAAGAGCAGAAAACCATTGCGTCAAAGAGAATCCCTCGCGTGTGCAGTCCCCTTTAAAACGCTCTGCTTATTTTCTTGGCTCAAAAGTG
>NC_085000.1:24600545-24608045 GCF_963854185.1 Sardina pilchardus | reverse complement strand
GGCAGGAGAGAATGTGGGAGTCCCAAAGGGATGAGTCAGGCCACATGAGGAGAGGAGAGCTGAACCACTAGGGTCAACAGTGTCTACCTGTGAACAGGTGTGCTGCTATCTCCTCTTTCTGTTTGTGCTATTTGTTTTAGCTTTTAACTCTTTTGAGGGAAATGTTCACATGTCTTTTGTTCATAAGCATGAGGAGCCTGACTCACCAGGACAAGTCTGAGTCACTGTGGAGTAACTGCAGATGAGAGATCACTGAGAGAAACATCCTCCAACAAGCTCATGGATATTGTTTTCTTTATCTGTGTTATTCTCTGCGTGTGGGCATATTCACACCTGCCCATGAAACCCGGTAAGCCAGGGATTTGGAAAAGGACAAATATCAATCTCGAACCGATATGGGAGGAGGAGGATGGTAAAACCAACAAAAAGGATCACTGTTGCAGATAAAAGTAGCATCTTGGGTTCACCAAATGTATATAAAAAAAGAAAAGGCATTTCATATACTAAAATGTTGTGGGAGAGGTACATTTGGGTTGGTTTCCAGGCTAGATATAAACACACCCCAAATCCAATCCAAATGTTGTGTTACCAGATTCAAATGTTGGTAAGAGTTAGAGAGAGAGAGAGAGAGATGGAGTTAAGGCCAAACATATTCATGCCTAAAAAATGTAGCTCTGTTTGCACTGGTGTATCTTTCATTTATTTTATTTTTTCAGGAAATTGCTACATTACTTTGTCCTGTCTATCATTTCATGCTTTCACAGTCCAGTAAATTATGGTCACACTCTATCTACAGCTCTCGAGTGAAGTTTGAGTTTCTAACAGCCTGGTCGTTGCTGTCACTTTCAAACACATTCCTTCATTAATGTTACGTGCTTAAGCAGTAAATATAGGCTCTCTGGCCGCCTCTACCCATTTACCCCCTCCTCAATAACCCCTGTTGATGGGCCGCCGTTAATGGCCTGGAACATAAAGACGGTTGGGAAAGTGACCATAAAATTGATTTTTAATAGTTTTATGACATTTCTGCCGGGCCAGAGCAGGAGCTTTGGAGGAACCGGGAGGCCAAACGGTCACTCTCAATTCGCTCACCACCACACCTGATCCCAGCGCAGTGAAGGGGAAAGGGGAGCAATTGAGCTGGATTGGGTTCAGACACTCCTGGACCTTTATGGTCACCACTGAAATCCCACCTTTCCGAGACAGCTTCCTGAAGGTCCAGGCCATATATCTAACGACAGGGCAAAGAGGGAGGGGGTTGGACACTGGCAATTGAAGCAGAAACGTATTAAAACTGTCTTCTCGAATTTCAACTGCACTCCCAACCCCCCGGTTTGGCAGGCTTCGTATTTCTCTGCAATTAGTTCGGGGGAATGAAATCAGCGGAAATAAAATCTATAGAGCGATGTGAGGACAGCCTTGAATTATATCTGGCTGAGACAGAAAATAACCCAGTGGAAAAAGAAACTGATTGATTTTTTATATCATAAAATGTAATTGAACTGTATGTGATGTTTGCAATACATAATTCCACATCATATATGTAATGGTTTTCTGGCGGTCTATATTATTTTTGCAATTACGTACCTCGGCCTAATGCAATCTGTGATGCCTCTGTCAATAGCACTTTATGTTATTTGTCTCAGGCTTCACATTACACGCTGCATATTTCTCCTGAACAACATGAAAATTGACATGCGCTAGTCAGGCACTGAGGATAATTGATACATATAGAACCTTAACTCAATCAGGCAGCTGCTTTGCCTGTTGTTTGATTCCATCGCCCACAATATTGACAACCCCAGAATGCACTCAAAATATCATACAGAGCATCCCTCTGGTGTCCATCAGCGTCACGTTGGTATTGACGGCTGGCTGGCTGGCTGGCTGGCTGGCGTGAGGGGGATGGGGGATGAGGCGGCTGCATGCAGCTCCTACAGGTGGAGCTCATGAAGCCGAGGGGACCACACCCAGCGCAGAGACCGAGACCGGCTCCACTCTGCTGCAGTCTGGCTACCGCCTACTGTTATGGATGGATATTGATCCTGCTATATGTGTGTGTGTGTGTGTGTGTGTGTGTGTGTGTGTGTGTGTGTGTGTGTGTGTGTGTGTGTGTGTGTGTGTGTGTTGTGTGTGTGTGCGTGTGTGAGTGAGTGCGTGTGTGTCTGGGTGTGCGCGCGTGCGTGCGTGCGTGCATGCGTGCGTACGTGTGTGTGTGTGCGTACATGTGCGCACACATGTGTGTTCATATATCATGTGAATGTACTGTATATATATGTATTCTAAGCATTCCTTCATTGATTCATTCCATGTTTATATGTGTGTGTGTGTGTGTGTGTGTGTGTGTGTGTGTGTGTGTGTGTGTGTGTGTGTGTGTGTTGGTGGGAGTTGGTGTGTGTGTTATGTACGTGTGGGCGGGTGTGAGTGTAAAGCATGTGTTATCCCACCACATGTGTGTATGCTGCTCTAATGCTGGAGGGTTGAACGGCGCCATCAGCCATGCTTCCTCTCATAAGACCACTGCAGCTCTTCCTCCCCCTTCCTCCACCACCCCTCTCCTCTTCCTCCGCACTCCACTCCTCCTCCTCGTCCTCCACCCCTCTCCTCTTCCACTCCTCTCCTCTCGTCTTCCTCTGCTCTCGTCTTCCTCTCCTCTCACCCTTCGACCCCTCCACAGGAAACGCTCATGAGCCTCATAACAAATTCACACAAATGGCCGGGGGCTCCATGGCACTCTGACATGACTCAAGTCACGAGGGAGCAGCGCAGCATCCTGTGCTATTAATACCAACGCTCGTCCCGCTCTTCCTCTCTCTCTACCATTGTCTTCATCATTTTTTTATGTATATCATTGTCATTCATCTGATTGTCTTTTATCCATCTTTTGTCTTTTATTTTCATCTCGTCCGTCAGTCTCTCTATCAATCTTGCTCTCATTTGCCACTTTTCGTCTTTGCTTTTACACCTTTTATTTTTTTCATTTTTGTGTCTTTCACATTCTTTCACTCACTCCTTGTGTGTATTCATATTTTTCCCCCTTTTGTGTGTGTGTGTGTGTGCATGCATATGAGAGAGAGAGACAGAGAGAGAGAGAGAGAGAGAGAGAGAGAGAGAGAGAGAGAGAGAGAGAGAGTGTGTGTGTGTGTGTGTGTGTGTGTGTGTGTGTGTCTCCCCCCGCCTTGTATCTCTCTGCACTGGTTGAACCCACAGGTCCCCAGGGAACAGTGTGGACGATCGATTCCTTCCAGCAGACCACAGGACACACTCCTGCCACCATGTGAGTACTCAGCCCATGCACGCATTCACACACACAAACACACACACACACACACACACACACACACACACACACACACACACACACACACACACACACACACACACACACACGTACATGTCTCACACACACCCATGCGAATTTACACATTACACTCTCTTTCTCTCTCTCTCTCTCTCTCTCTCTCTCTCTCTCTCTCTCTCTCTCTCTCTCTATATATATATATATAGAGTATATAGTATATATATACGTACTGTATCTATCTATTTCTTACATACATACATACACAAACACTACCACACAAAAAACACAAAAATACATAAACCATTTTGCAAAGCCTGGCAAGAGCATAAACACACACACACACACACACACGTACAGACACACACACTTGGCCTTACGCACAGGCTGGCACACAGAGCGTAGGCCAGCGCATCATGACTACGCCTGGAGACGCACAGCATCTGAGAGGTGACTCACAGGCTTGTCATGGCTCCATGGTCGAGTACGCCATCCCTGAAGGACTTCTATTTACATTCTGAGCCCGCACTGTCCGAGAGCACTGATTCACCTACACAGACAGAGAACACCATGCACACAGAGAGACAGACAGAGAGGGGGGGGAGAGAGAGGGGGAGAGAGGAAGAGAGAAATATGGCAGGAGAGATAGAATACACAGAGGAAAGGAGAAAGAGACTAGAGGTAAAGCATATTGGAGAGATAGACAGAGAATTGCGGCAGGAGAGGTAAATAGACAGAAAAAGAGAGAGAAAAAATAACCAAAGAAGCGACGGATGTCGCAAGCGCGGGGGGGTACCACCACCCTATCAAATAGTGAAATGGGATGATTTCTGAACATGAAAGCCTCTCGCTCCCCCACAACGCCAATGCCAGTGAATCACTCACGACGAGAGAGGAGAGGAGTGGAGAGGAGAGGAGAGGAGAGGAGAGGAGAGGAGAGGAGAGGAGAGGAGAGGAGAGATAATGAGAGCGGGCAGAGAGAGAGAGACGAGAGGGAAGCTGGTGGTCGGAGGGTGCCAGCGTGTGTGAGAATGTGGGCTCCTCCTCGGAGGCGCGGGCGCCCCTGTGGCGCGCAGGGCTGCTCCCCCGCTGGCTCCTTTCAGACATCAGCCATCCCAGCGTGGCACTGCGCGGGCATGCAAAGCAGCCTCTGATTATGTCTGAGAAATACAGGCGCTGGAATCACACTGCGTGAAACAGCCATGAATGAGAGGAGAGAGCGATAGACAGAGAAAGAGAGGGAGAGAGAGAGAGAGAAAGGGTAACAGGGAGGGAGTGCACAGAAAAGGAGAAAAAGAGAGAAAGAGGAAATACACACACACACGCACATAGATAGAGAGAGAGAGAGAGAGAGAGAGAGAGAGAGAGAGAGAGAGAGAGGAGAGAGAGAGGGAGAGACAGAGGGAGAGAGAGAGAGAGAGAGACCCCAAGCGAACACACAGAGGATTCAGACGGAGACTAAAGCCCCGAGGCTGGTCGTGCGCGGCGTTTGCGTCCAGCAGCGTCGAGGCTGGCGACGCAGGCGAGCGGAGTGGACGCAAGGCTGCGCTGTGAGGAGGTGGCCACGTCAGAGAGGCTGCTGGCGTCAGAGCGGATCGAGCGCGTGATGCTGCTGAGGCTGCAGCCACGGAAACGAGGGGGGGGGGGGGGATGGCACAGCATCACTGAGGCTGCAGAGCACGGCAGAGGAGAGGAGGGAGCGGGGAGGATGCAGCCCAATGCAGCTATTATAAAACTCCACCATGTCACCCTTAAGACCAGGTCCTCATAGGCTGAGATTTGTGTTAGTGTGTGTGTGTGTGTGTGTGTGTGTGTGTGTAGGTGTGTGTGTGTGTCGAGGGGACTGGGGGTGGGAAGGGAGATAATGACGCAGATACTCGTGGCTTGGAGGCAAAGGATGACGCAGATGCAGACCCGCTTCATCGCTGTCTAAACATGCTCATCATTCAGATTTATGCTCGAGATGTGTCAGACACCTCCTACTGCATCACACTTTTCACACACACACACACACACACACACACAGACACGTAAACATACACCTACGTTCTCTTACACTTGCAGACAAGCTAGCTGGCACGTATGCTGGAAAAGCATCATGAATGCATGTTCTCATTAGCTTCATTAAATGCCCACATAAGGCAATCTCCGTCAAGATCGACGAGGCTTGTTGTTTTCTTTGATTTATTATCAGTTATGACTATGTCTTAATGAGTCCTGTGCGTAAGCATGGTGATCGTTTAGGAGTGTTATTGTCGTGGTGATCGCATCATTGCTCACTACGTCTTTTGACAGTGTCATGCCCACAGCCATGGGGACCTTGTCAGCATCCATCCCATAACGCGTTCCCATGGTTTTGGTGGTCACGGAGACAACCCCCCGTGGCCTCTGTTCTCCTCTCCGTGGGATGACCCACATCCTCGTCAGCACTTGCACACGCAAACATGCACTCGCGTACATACACACACGCATACACACACACACACACACACACACACACACGCACACACACACAAATGCTCAGTCACATGCATTTGCGTCTCCACAAAGATACATACACACGCATGTCCATGCAGACACACAAACACACACACTTGTATTGTACATGCACACATATACACACATCTGTGCATACATAAACATACACGCACACAGAAACACAAACTTGTGCATGTGCATGCATGAATCCCATGAAGGTTGCATAAATACAAACACATACATACACCAATAAATATACCAAACATTATTGTAGAACACACTGGTATATATATATTTAGGTCATAAAGAAATTACACACACACACACACACACACACACACACACACACACACACACACACACACACATACACACACACACCCTTGTGTATGTCACACGGGGACTGTGAGAGAGTGTGGCACCTCTCTGGGTCATCGCTCCTAACCCCTGACCCCGGTGACCCCAATCTTGCAGCGCTCGTGGTCATGCCAGTCCTTCCCCTCAGAGTCATTTTGCTCATTTGTTTCTGGAGAGATAATAAGGACTTAATCATGCCTTGACCCTAAAGTGTCACCCCCTTCACGCTCTCTCCACACACACACACACACACACACGCACAGGCACACACACACACACACATGCATGCACACGCACGAGTCTGGTCCAAGGAGACCTATCCCAAACTTAGAGAGCCAGTTTGGAACCTAAAGATTATTTCCACATATTTTTTTCCAGGAGCATGTGCTATCTTGCGTAGCTTTAAATTAAACCATTGAAGATATCAAACCAACAGGGGCCTGAGCAAATCTAGACTTATTAAATTTCCTTGAAGTTGTCTCAGCTTATTTGCCTGATCTTTTAATCAGCTGCTATTTTTAACACTTTTTTTAACTTTAAATACACACTGGCACAGATACAGTATGTTTTCTTATATTTATTGCATGTTTTTTAATCTAAAATAACAACACAATTACAATCTGATTCCTGATTAGTAATACTGCAGTGTGCCTACATGCCTAGAATAGATAGTGAAATGTTTGCAGCATCATAGTGAATATTTCTCCACTACTACACCTGTGTTTGAGTCCTGGGTGTCCTGGAGTGTCCCCAGTGGTCTGTGCTACACATGGCATAATTTATGTGGACGCTGCACAGTCAGGGAATAAGCCCTACAAAACACCCATGGGACTATTTCATCTTAACAGCATGTCACAGTGCGACTCCAGCACCTGCCTATTACTGCTGATCTCTCTCTGCAACCGCCTCTCATGCACACACACACACACACACACACACACACACACACACACACACACACACACACACACACACACACACGCACACACACACACACATATACACATGTACCAATACACACCCACCAACAAACCCACAAGCCACATGCACATACACGTACACACACACACACACACAAACACACGCACGCACGGACGGACGCATGCACGCACGCACGCACGCACGCACACACACACACACACACACACTTATGTCTGCCCCTACCCCCTCAAAACCACAACCATCCAAGGTCCTCTCTGCAGCTGGGAGCGTCATTGGAGGAAGTATGGGAGAGGTCTGCTGCAGAGGCGGAGATAGAAGGGGATGAGAGAGGGAGCAAGAGAGGTGGAGAGGGAGAGAGATGGAGAGAGGGAGAGAGGGAGGGGGTGAAAGAAGAGATGAGAGAAGGGTTGGGCTTTCCTGCATCC
>NC_085000.1:24523045-24598045 GCF_963854185.1 Sardina pilchardus | reverse complement strand
GATCAGGGACTGAGGGAGGGAGGGAAGGGGGTGGACAGGGGGTCGCTATCGTTATCAAAACTAACTCCCTAAAAGATTCCGTTTAATTGAAGCTTGCTTCTATATCTGGATCTTTGAGGTAATGTGTGTGTGTGTGTCTGTGTGTCTGTGTGTGTGTGTGTGTGAGAGAGAGAGAGAGAGAGAGAGAGAGAGAGAGAGAGAGAGAGAAGGTGGCTACACAGCAATATACTGTAGAATCAGCTATGGGCCAAGGTAATATACTATTACTGTAAAAAAAAAACTAAGTATAATATATGTGGCCAAAACTGCCAGAGAGGTATGTTCCAAGATCTACACAGCAGAAAATCTCAGAGGAATCGCTTAATAATTCATACAGAGGATATGCAGACGAATCCCCAAGGAACACTTACAAAATCAATTGAAACCCAGGCTAACACAAATGAATAATTAAGTAATTAAAGAACTCTGTAGATCAGCACTCATATCTTGCCCGGAGCAGGGAAACGACAAGGTCAGAACAAGACCATGAGGCATGACAGCTATAGGGTTAAGGGGCAGAATTGGAATAATGTTATAAAACCAACATGTTGGATATTTTAACAGTCCCTTTAAGATGCAAATGTGTTTACACAGTGTTTTAAAAGGCCTAAGACACAAACTCTGGGGTTGTTCAAGGTTTCTGGGAAAGCAAACCTAATTCCCTCTCAAATTATGGCTCTCACACCTCAATACAGTTTCCATGGAGACGGAGGATCCCTCCATACACACACACCTCACACACACACACACACACACACACACACACACACACACACACACACACACACACATACACACACGCACACAAAACACCTGCCTGGCACACACCAGCTCCGAGTGATTTGGTGGTGTCATGTGACGAGCTCTCTTTAATCAACCTCTCACGAGCTGGAAGAGGAGCCAGAGCACACGTCTCCACCTCTGCACTCCTTACACGCGTGCAGCCAACGCAATCATCGTCGTCGTCGAGTACATCCGCACAAAAAAAAAAACACACACACACACACAACGTCCACGCCCTTAATACGCAAACCAAACATGTGCTGCCGAACAGGAAACAAGGACCCGTGTTAACAGAGGGTGACAGGATACCCACGCATGTTGAGCAAACAATACCAAAAACCAAGCAGAGGATTTTATTGTTAACAAATACGCCATGGAAAAGCCTCACCCCTTTTATGACTGTTTGCAGACTATTAGGCATAAAGTCATTTATATTTGCTGATGTCAAGGATTATGCCTCCGGTCATTTTTTTCTGTGTTTGTTCTCCCTGAGTTTCTATTTTGGTTAATAAAATATGCCCTTTCGTACCTGCTGGACTAGTGTGCACATAAACAATGTTTGAACTGGTCTTGAATCAGATCCTAGGTGTATCAAACTTCTTTGTGGAAATGGGGATCTGGAGGATCTCCACTGTAATCAACCAGGATTTGTGCAGAAACATGAAAGCTTAGGTGTCTTAGATCCGACTTATTGTGATGATGTATGTTCATGTGAAGGGCAGATAAACACTAGGTCCTGACACACCCACCATCCACCCAGCAGGCCCTTATTACAGTAACATCAGCTGTACTGATGGTTGCAAGATGGTTTTTGTGCTTTTTCAGTTACTAACATGCATGTTTCAGATTAAAACTCCTAACTGTGGCTGAATCAGACAAGTCCTTCCCTTCACTTCAAGAAACATCCCTAAAGGGAGAGGTTGGGTGCCCCCGCTC
The DNA here is from genome assembly GCF_963854185.1 of Sardina pilchardus. Taxonomy (NCBI): domain Eukaryota; kingdom Metazoa; phylum Chordata; class Actinopteri; order Clupeiformes; family Clupeidae; genus Sardina; species Sardina pilchardus. The sequence goes on along the minus strand of NC_085000.1, from coordinate 24,596,287 downwards.
ACTTCATAACATGCTTGTTGATATTGGCTAAAATTCAGTCAGCCTCCTACATTGGATCATCTCGCCTTCAAGTCGTCAGCATCTATTTCTCGTTCTCCCTTGGCCTCTCCGTTGACCTCCACCCCTCTCTCCCGCGTCCCGAGCTCTCCGCCTCTCCTCAGGGGACGCGGTCACCTTGAGACCAGATGCTCCATCAAGGACCCCTGGGACAAAGCTGCAGACTGTTTGTGCGTTCTCTGATCATTGCTTCATCCTGCTTTCCGATCCCCAACCTCCTCGCTGACTCTCTCCATCGTTCTGTGCCTCTCTTCCTCCATTCCTCCCTCCCTCCCTCTCTCCATCCCTCCCTCCCTCCCTCCCTCCCTCTCTCCATCCTCCTCCAGGAGACACTGCCGGTCGGTCGGCTGGTCGGTTGGCCGGTCCCGCCTCATGCCTCTCCTCCGTGCTGTAAATCATCTTCTCCTTTCTGCTCGATGGAACTGACACAGGCTTTAACAGCGTGCATAATCTTTCATCTAATTACTATTAACGACAAGGCTGATGATGGATATCCAGGAGGCTCGGGGGTTAGGGACCCATCTCCACCACACCCCAACCAAGACACACTCACACACACACACACACACACACACACACACACTCACACCGCCTCACCCACCCCCACTCTCTGCTCCAGCCGCCCTCCATCTGTGTTGAGACAAACCCGACTCAGTAGCTGTCTGATGAGGGATGGTGACAGATTAGTCCCTGCCCCGGGCTTGAGAAGAGGACCTTTTATCGAAGGGGCATTAAAGCCGTGCCCGTGAAAAGGCCACATATCCCTACATAAGCTTCCCCCAACCACCACCAACACCACCACTCCTCCTCCGTCCCCCCCCAGGCCTGAAGGGGCAATGGGGCTGGACAGTCTGTGAGGGAGGGCACTGCGGCTTTTTAGGGGATATCAGCAGATGGAGATCTGTGGACAGAGACACCTGTGAAAGCAATCGGGAGAGGAGAAGAGCGGGGTGGGGGGGGAGGGGGGGGGGGGCTGACAGGTGCGGCTGGCCAGGTGTGGGGGGGGGAGCGAACAGCGGTGCGATTGTGAGCCAGGCGTGATGCGACGGAACAGGTGTGCAGGAAAGGACACGAGCAGAGATGTGGCGGCAGAGGTGAGCAGAGAGAGAGAGAGAGAGAGAGAGAGAGAGGAAGGAGACAGATGGACAGCCACAGGAGCAGGGCAGAGGGAGAGAGCCGGGTGTCGGGGAGAGTGGGCCTGTGGTCGTGGTCATGGTCGTGGAGCAGGCTAAGGGTCAACCTGGTGCTAATGGGCTCTGCATGTGTTCAAATCACTCTTTGTCTTTGTATAGACCCCTTCACAACGGATAAACATTCGGAGTGGCGTGACGTCAGTGGCGGCAGAAAAGTTAGACGGCTATTGAAAAGCACTAGTAATGCGGCTAAAATTAGTCCGTAATTAACCTTTGATGAAATGGCTAACGATATAAAACAGTATGTACATACACTCAGTGTACGGGATTGGGAGGATTATTTGAAAAAACTTTGAAAAAACGTACGTTATCAGGTGGGATCATTCTGACAGATCCCCATTCTAAGTGAATGGAAAGAAGACGTAGCAAGATTGCCCTCCGTTGAATGGCCAGATATTTATAATTACGTTATTGAAAAACCGAGCGTATACAGTAAGGAGAAGTGGCGGGTGTATAGATCATTGGATATATAACTATGTCCCAAATGGTCATGTCTAAGATTTACAATACAATGACATATCGGATGAGTTTAGTGTTGTCGCTGATGGCAGTTGATGGTTGTTTTGCCGCCAGCGAACGAAGTGACGTACTGTAGGCTCAGCAGGGGTCTATAGAAAGTGAGAGGAAATGTGTGGAACAGGCAACAGCAGAGATATCTAGAGCCACTCTTTTCTGTCTGATGTGGTATTAGTTGTACAGTTGCCCTTTCTGTGGTAGCTACATGAGAATGTAGGGAATCTCACAACCACATGGCTAATAATGGTCCCTCTCTGTCTTTCTCTTTATCTGTCTTTGTGTGTGTGTGTGTGTGTGTGTGTGTGTGTGTGTGTGTGCGTGTGTGTGCATGTGTGTGTGTCTCTCTCACACACACAAACACACGTGAGGCCCCTCTAGGAATACTGCGAAATCAGGAGTCAAGTGGGATGTACACAGCGAACCGCATTAGTAGATGACAGAAGAACGCTCACAAGGAGTGCAACTCATGACTGTTGAGAACAGCGGCTGTGTTCTGTATGTCTGGAGTGCACAAGTATATCCAGAGGCCTATGTCTCAGAGTTGCACCCACACACACACACACACACACACAATCAGCTGCCCCAGGAGCTTATCTGGGTTGTATCTGAGCGCAGACATGGAGCAGTGTGTGTTGGACAGAGGGAGTTCTGGGAAGGCATCGAGTTCAACTCTGCTTACTTGCTGGCCATTGATGACAGGCCTGAGGATACATATCAGCACTCGTTGATTCGAGCTGTGGCTTACTCAGAGAGAATACCGGTGTTACATGGCAACCGGCTCCTGTGTCAACTGGCTTCGTTGATGACGTTCCACGATTCATGACGTGTCTTCGACAGATGTAGCACCTTGACTTGTCAACTTTCTGATATAAACTGGAGACGAACGAATACAAATATGCATGACATCTATAAATGCCAAAATTGGCTGAAGTAGGCTATATGTACTGGATCATGAATATGCCACCAAAAATATTACCTATATATCAGAAAGTTGACAAGTCAAGGTGCCACATCTGTCGAAGACACGTCATGAATTGTGGAACGTCGTCAACGAAGCCAGTTGAAACAGGAGCCAGTTGACATGTAACACCGGCCTGTTGTTGCTGACCCAAATAACCAGGGCTCAAATTTCTTTTTTTTTCCTATTTGCTTAGCCAAATGTATAACTTTTGACATGATGAAACAAATGGAACAAAATCTTTCAACTTTCCGGAGAGTTTTTGTGTTTTATGGATTGTGCTAGAATTCTGACATAGAACGTTCATTCAGCAGGGAAAACTGCATTGAAGTGTAAATCATCATGGGGTTGCATGTTGCCTATATGTAGAACTATTTCATACCGCCATAAATTGTGGAATATATTCTGAAACTAAAAAATGGAAAGAAAGGCATCACCGCCTGTAAGGTAAGTCCTTCTCATAAATTAAAGCTGAGCTAGATCACCGAGCAGTTTCATGAAATGAATTTCTGCTGACATCCTATCCATCATCTTGTGGTAAGATTTTATCAATGTCAAGCTAGCCATTATTCTTGTGAGGGACTCCTCTTTAGAAACAGAATGTAAACCATTCAAAGCCATTAATGATGATAACTATAAGGAGATATGATGGGTCTTCTCTTCGCTGAACACACAGTTCCATAACCCCCTCCCCCATGAATACATACATCCACATCCATCCATACATCCACGCAGACATGCTCCCCCATTTTAATAACACACGTACCCCCCACCTAGCTCATTATTTTTACCGCATGGGGATTAGCTAACTGTGCACACAGACAGAAGATGGATGAAGACAGCTGACAATCCTACCCATCTTCTGCTGAAAATCATTACAATGCCTAGAGTCGTCCGAATTAAACACACAAACGCACGGCTGCTTAAGTTGCACTTGCGCTCGGATAACGCACCCATTACTCGTGCACATAAGGGTTTTCACACGTCTCTCTACAGATAGAAGAAATCCTCTGGGACTCCTGGGTCAACATAATTCAGCTAGCTTGTGTGTATTCACCAACTCATCCTTTACATTGCTAATGAAAGACAATGAGCATACATTGGATTGGAGAGGATTTAACCATGTCCATTGATTAAACAGTATGAGAACTGGTATAAGTCAGTGCCTAAGTAAACTCGTGACAGCACACGTGAGTCACAGGACTGACCATGAATAGCTGCAAATGAGTAAACAAAGCGACAAACCAACAATCAAGTTTACTCCCGAAACTTTTCATGAATACGTGCATTTCACATTCAGCTACTTCCATGACATTTGCTTTGGAAATGAACAGTCAACAATTGATAATCACAAAACGGATGTACTGTGTGTGTTGCGTTTGAGAGGGGTGCTTCATTCAGGATTCACCGCAGGTTAGAAAGTCATGCTTATCCTGCATTATCCTAATTTAGAATTTTCCTGTTTAGATTATATTGTATGTTGTGTGTGGTGTCTTAAGCTGCTGGGACCTTGAATTTCCCCTGAGGATCAATAAAGTATCTATCTATCTATCCCAGATCCAGTCAGGACTTTTCAGCCAGGGCCAAAGCCCGGGTCACGTTCCCCAGACCTCCCGCCCAAAACCCCACCCCCAAACCCCCAGGCCCACCACGCCCACCCCCAAACCCACTCATGTGGAAACTGGGCGGCCAGAGGGCCACCTCGAAGGGAGCGGGCATCCCTTGTGATGTCCCCGGGCCTCCGAGGTCACTTTTTGACATTAATGAGACCCCAGCTATTGTCTGGGAGGCCGACCCATGACACTGACGGTCTATGGGTGATTTATATGTGTGCGGATGGGCACCATGGCGGGGCCATTCAGAGTTAAGCACTTCAGATACACATTCTTACAAGTTAAAGTGACCAGTTAAGTGTCCTATGACCGCAAAGAGTCACCCGCCCCCCCGGCCCATTGTCTTTTTTTTCTGCGCCATTATCTGCGCTCGGTGGTCAGCAGGCAAAATGCTCTTGACATAAGGACAGGTCGTAAAAAAGGGGGGTGCTTCAAAGGACTGTTTTGTCTCTTTGGAAAGAAAAGAACAGATTTTGGGGACAGAGAGAGAGAGAGACAGAGACAGAGAGAAGACCGAGAGGGTTGAGAATAGTTGAGGATGTCCTCCCATTCTTTGGCAGTGGATCAGCCATATTGTGGTCTGTGTGCGCATTACAATATGCGCTATCAGTAGACGGGGGCTTATTTGTGTCTGGCACCTCTCACTGTTGCTCTTCTCCTGTCGCTGTTCTTCTTCTCACTGGCTGCCACTCCCTCTCTTTTCTCTCTCTCTCTCTCTTTCCCTCTCCTCTCTCTCTCTCTCTCCCTCTCTCGGTGTCTCTCATGTGCTGCGTTTTCTCTGTCTTTCTTTCTCACAGTATAGTCACCCGACCCAGTTTGAATGAAAAGGAAACATTTCTCCCCTATGGCTCAGGCCCCCTGTGAACGGCTCTGAAAAAAAGACTACAGCCCTGTGACCCCCACCCCCCCCACCCAACAGCCTCATTCCTTCTCCCACCCTCTCTTTCTGTCTGCCTCTCTCCCTGTCCATCTCTTTCTGTCCCTGTCTCTCTCTCTCTCTCTCTGTCTCTCTCCCACACACATGCACACATACACACACACACACACACACACACACACACACACACACACACACACATACATCCATACATACACCCTCCCAATCTGACCACCCCACCCTTACCCCGCCCTGGCCTCACACCCCCTCCTCTCTCCACTTCAGAGAAGACCATTGAGACGCACTGGCCGTGAAACAGGATTGGGGAGTGAAGTGGCGGGAATCCTATCAGTGAGGCCTGTGAGAACCATGCTCTTCTCAGGCTCCGTGCCGCCCCTCCCCCCACTGTCGCCCCCCCCCCCCCCATACTACCCCTCGCGCTTGGGGGGTGTGTGTGGGGGGGGGGCCTCGGTAGCGGCCGCATGGTGGCCATGCGAGGTGGCCACGAGGGGACAAAGACGGACATCGAAAGAGAGAGAAAGAGGGGGAGCAACGGTGGGGGAGGGGCTGTGGGGCTGTGGGTGGGGCTGTGGTATAGGGTCATGGGGTTTGCGGTCGTAGTCGCGGTGGCGGGAAAGAGAGAGACGGGAGCACATGAAAGCACACGAGACCGTTGGCAGGAAAGAGGGGAGCACGGAAGCGACGGGAGCGGAGGACAGGAAGTGAGCGGAAGAAGAGAAGAGGAGCAGGAAGAAGAGAGGATAGAGAAAAAGGAGATGAAAAAGGAAGGAAAAGAGAATAGAGGAAGGAAGAGGCGCAGTACAACAGGACGGCTTTAGAAAGACAAAAGTGAAGGCAGAGCCTAAGAGATTAAACCTCACATCTTCAGTGTCTTTCCTCCATTCCCACTGACCTTTGCAGGGCACCCAAAGCTTTCCTGCAAGACACCACACACACACACACACACAAACACACACACACACAAACATACATAACACACAGTATTTTTACCCTTACCAAGGTCAGTCGGTACAAAAGGAGCTGGCCGGCCTGGCCGTGGAGCTCCTTTCTGGTGATTGATGAGACCATTAATGAAGCCTGGGCTCACGAGCTACAAAAGAGCCGCTCCTCCATCTTGGAGCCAGGCAGACACCAGCGACAAATGGACATACTAAGAAGAGAGAGTCAATAAAGCATCTGCAAAGTTGCCCAAAAGTATCAGTATATTTGGCAGGGTGTGTGTGTGTGAGATAGACAGAGAGAGAGAGAGAGAGAGAGAGAGAGAGAGAGAGAGAGAGAGAGAGAAAGAGTCTGCAGCCTGGGAGCTGAGTGCTATCCAGTGAAAGGTTGCCGACTCCCATTTCAGAGGTCTAATGGAGCAGATTCAATATGAGACACTTAAAGGAGTGGGCCGGAAGACACAATACAAACAGGAGGTTCAGAGAGCTGCTATTTTCAGCTCGGGCCCCTCTGTCTGTTTCGTGGAAAAACCTCGATAGCTTAACGTGCAGTTGGTGGTGGTGGTGGTGGTGGTGGTGCTATTTGTTTAATGGCCCCCTTGTCTAAATGAGTAGAGTGGGAAACCCACATCAGTGTGTTGCAACGGTTCGCTCAGTCACAGTATTCTTGGAATCCATTTGTGGGGAAACGCCACCGTTCATGGCTCATTTTCTTCCAATCATCCAAAAACTCAGGGTGTGCTTTCTTTTTGCGCAACACAACAGAAATAAAAGTATTAAAATGCAAATGCGCCCCAAACAGAAATCTTCCTCTGCATCTCAAATGAATTTATGAGTGTACACAACCTGCAGCACCCGGAGTGGCTGAGTTCCACTTGGAGAGAAATGTGCACCACATAATGAATTTGAGCACACACACATGCACGCTTTTTTTTCTCTCACACACACACACTCCAGAAATATGACCATTCACTTCAGACCTTTCAATACACGTTACTGTATCTGTCGTTGCTCTTTTGAAAGAAACTCCCTGAACTTGTTTGAGCGTGAAAGCGGACTGTGCGAGCGATTCTCTTCGGAATGCTAAAACACTCTTGAAAGGCTCCTCTCCTCTCGGGCCGGTTCCCCTCCTCTGCCTCTCCTCTTTTGTGTGGCGCGCTCAACTCGCTGGTGCTGGATCTCACACAAAGACTCCTGAGGAGAAAAGGGTCCAGTTTTTTTTGCCGCCTGCGCCACACACACAGCCAGCGACACACACACACACACACACACACGCACACACACACACTCCCACCAGGCTAGTCAAAAACTCACAGCAAACCAGATCTGACCAGAGCAAGCCTGCCTTAATGCAAAAGGGGGGGAAAAGTTGATGTGAGAACATTTTTAATTACTAATTTCCTTCTCTGAATCAGATTTCAGCAAGTAAAAATTGGTAGTTTGGTTGAAAATAAAATTATTGTTCTTGTCGTTTCAAGTCTACAGAGTTGTAAAAATGTTTTGATTAACAGGGAGGGTGTTGTTTACACAGGAAACCATAAATATGATTTAAATGGCAGCCATTGTTGTGACGGGGCTGTTGGCTTGTAAACAGTCTGTATTCAGAGCAGCTCAAGGCGAACAAGGGCCCTCTTTTCTCCCCCTTTTGATGTGCTATTAAAAGACTATCGCCGACTTTGTTTGCGGTGCCGGGGTACGCAGTGGTCGGCTCGGAAGGGCCCCCTTTGAGTGGGCCTGAAGAGACAGAGAGAGGGAGAGGGAGAGAGAGAGAGACGGTCGTAAATAGAAGCTAAACTCTTGTGAAAACTTCCTACTTGGTTTCCTCTGCTCTGACCCTGGCTCTGTCCCACCCACCATGCCCCTGTTGGAATGCCTAATGGGTGGGTGGCACCCGGGCCTCGCAAACATTCCACGCCTGGGACTCTCTGGCTGGAGCGGGATTGGAGTGTATATAGGATGGGGAAGGGGGCTGGAATGGGATGGGATGGGTGAGCGAGTGCGGGATCTTGGGGTTGGTTACGACCGATATTCCCATGGCCCCTGCCGGACACGGGACCCCACAAGCCTCCACGCTCACATGCACCAGGGAAGAGCAGCCGCCAGAAACAATTACCACTGATGGGGAGAACCCCCCACCCCAACACAACCCAATCTCCGAACCTTGCAACCCCTCACTCCCCAAACAGGGCCCTGGAAAGGGGGGGGGATGAACTTGGGGTCAAGCAGAGGATTGATAAGCGTGAACTTGGACCACGGGGTTATGCAGTACTGCCTTCATCGGACTTTTAGTCATACTGAATGACACGCTGCCTTTTTTACAGGGGCCTAATGTTATAGAGGAAGTGCGTATCAGTGATATCAGTGGGTAGGCTAATGGTGAATACATGGTTGGGGGATGGGGTCAATTTGAAAGACTTAAATTATTCAGTGCTGGCTGCGCAAATGATAATCCTTTATCTTTTAACTGACATGACAGGCACATATAGAATTTCACACTCGAGGAACATAGCATTTTAGCAGCATTAAAAATAGCCTTATTGCATTTTTATTATTAAATTAGATTATTAAATGCATTATTGTTTTTAAAAACTAATATTGTGTATTATGAATCATGGTTTTTGCAAGAGTACAGGACATTGAACAATGTTGCTCATTGCAAACACTCAGAGGGAAGAGCAGGCTACACTGAACCACTCTAGTGCTTGTGTGTGTCAGGTAAGGTGAGCACCTGAATGGCGGGAGTGTGGTTGAAGCTAATTTCCTCCGCCTCGACATCTCCACCCCCACCCCCACACCCCCTCTAAATGCTCTTTAGCCTGCTTGCAACCCATGCTTAATGCTATTTTCACCAGCCCATTAAAATGACATCTGAAATGAAACCGTTCAAAAAACCCAATGACCCTGATATTTTGAGAATGTTGGCACGAGCGCAAGAAGATGTGTGCAGTTTCAAGATGGCTTTTGCAGGCCCGTCTCGTCTTCCTGGCCACAGTGAGACTTGCTGCCATACTGGCACGCTCGGTGGCCAATCCGCGCCTCCAAAATGGTGCCAGAATCACAGGGTATGTCCTCCGTCCTGACATTTCAAGGAGAAGGGGAAGGGCTCCCGATCCCACCCAGTGGCCATTTGTAGAAATTCAGGGATTTTTTTTTCCCAGCCATGAAAATCCCAGCTGGTTTTATGCATTAAAAAAGAGTCCTATCACAACAAACTAGTCACATTTCTGTTTCCATTCTTATGAATTTTACAATATTTTTTTGGCAGAATCTCAGTCCCTTCCCCTAGCAACACAGGCACATGCTGTTCCATGCCAGTGGACATATCAATAAAAGCAACATGACTCAGTCTTATTAGCAGGAACTGAGGGTGGGGGGTGATGTGTTTGTGTTAGTCAAGCAGAAGAAAAACAGAGCCAACTCAATTTGACTCACTGGAAAAGTCTGACGTCAGCCACAGAACCGAATACTGACCCCGTGGCATCCCCCTCACTGTAGCTCTGACATCACACACACACACACACACACACACACACACACACACACACAAATCAACACACACGACCACAGCCACAATCCCCCCACTGACGGTTAACATCATCAGAAATGCTTGGGGATTTGCAAAACATCACATACCCCAATTCTTGTTTTGGCCACAAGAACAATATTATGTTGGGTGCGGAGAAGAACAGATTGAATAACATTAGGATTGCCCATCTCACCGTGTTTGTGTGTACATAGCCATGTCTGTAGATGTGTGTAGGTGTGTTAGAGAGAGTGTGTTACTGTAAACATGTTTGTGGGGTGTTAGAGTGTTTGTGTGTGTGTGTGTGTGTGTCTCTCTCTCTATTCCACTCTAACATATTCAAAGTGAGTGGGTAACCACTTTCATCCAGGCTAACGAGACAGCCGAGGAATGAGAGCTAAAATGGCTGGGCTCGTGGGAGGATGAGAGGCTAGAGGCTGAAGGTGAGTGTAAAAGTCGATGTGCTATGTTTCAGTGGACGGTGAATGTGTGTGTATGAGTGTGTGTGTGTGTGTGTGTGTGTGTGTGTGTGTGTGTGTGTGTGTGTGTGTGTGTGTGTGTGTGTGTGTGTGTGTGTGTGTGTGTGTGTGTGTGTGTGTGTGTGTGTGTGTGTGTGTGTGTGTGTGTGTGTGTGTGTGTGTGTGTGTGTGCGCGTGTGTGTGTGTGTGTGTGTGTGTGTGTGTGTGTGTGTAAATGTAGCCAGGCTTTCAAGGCAGTGGCACCCTAGACTGCAGGGTCTGGCCCTTAGCCAAATATCCCTGTTACCTTGGAAACCATTCACTACAAACCCAGAATAAGAACACATTTTTTTTGTGATTTGGCCTTTTTAGAAAAATAGGTAAATAAATAAATAAACAAGCTGGACCTTTGGACCTACAACACAGAGAGTGAGAGAAGGCAGAGAGAGAGAGAGAGAGAGAGAAATATCAGCATATTTAGAACAGATACTAACAAAAAAGACAAAAATAACTCCTCATTCTATGAACTCCTTTTAAGCTAAAACAATAGTCGGTAAGCTACAGAGCCCAGCTCGTTGTGAAGCGCTTCACAACCATGACTGTAGGCTTAAATCACGCACAAACCCAATTACCCAGCGAGATATCTCAATCTGTGCAGCAGGCTCTATAGTGCATCACAGAAGCAGCTGGGAACGAGCAGAGGAGTAAGGGCCAATCTAATCATCTCTCCTTCTCCAGCAGGAGCAGCAGACCATGACCCCAACTCAGAAGAGTGGGAAGACCCAGCTAAGGTTGGCGCTAGACTGGAAGCTCTCTCCGCTATCCCACATTTCTGAATCAGTGATCACAGACGAAGCACACACGCCAGCACAGCATGTCGTTCGTTCACCTTACAAATAACAGCTACAAACTTAGTCTGATGTTACAGGAGGTAACGAGACGAAGTCTCAGACAGACATTGCCCGTGCGTGCCTCTACTCCCTCATATCACACTAAGTAATGTTGTGGTTGCAGGTAGGATGTAGGATCATGACCCTTTTTGACACTTTTTTGTCTGTAAATCGGCGTCCAGTCTGTTGAAAGTCTGTACGAAAAGGGATATTCCTACATTGTGTAACTTCAAGGTTCACCGTGGTGAGGTTCACTGAGTTATGAGATGTTGTACAGTTAATGTTGCACAAATAATGTGTGTTTGTCCACAGAGCAAATGGGCCAAATGTTGCTGGGGGCTTAGAGATATAGGCCTACCCCAATAATATGGCTGCGTGTGTGTGTGTGTGTGTGTGTGTGTGTGTGTGTGTGTGTGTGTGTGTGTATGTGTGTGTGTGTGTGTGCGTGCGTGCGTGCATGTGTATATGCATGTGTGTGCGTGTGTGTATGCGTGTGTGTGTCTGTGTGTGTGTGTGTGTGTGTGTGTGTATGTGTGTGTGTGTGTGTGTGTGTGTGTGTGTGTGTGTGTGTGTGTGTGTGTGTGTGTGTGTGTGTGTGTGTGTGTGTGTATTCGCCCTGCTGATGACCAGTGAGTTATTATTCTATTCCGCAAGGCAAAGCTGTGCTATATGGCCAACATCAACATGGAAATAAAGACAAATTTGTTCCATGATTGTTCATCAGAGTGTTCTGTAACAGTAGGGGGATGTCTGTTGAGATAGACAGATATATGAAAATTATGAAGAACCCCACCAGCATAGAAAGCCATCGTCAGGGGGAATTCTGCGAAAATAATGTGACCGGGTCTCGAGCCCGGCATGAGGCTTACGGTTGACCTTTCCAGTAACAGTGACTGATTGAGCAACCTCCACAACCTTCAGGCAGGGAAACGCCTGGAACAGAGAGAGGAGGGGGGGTTGGCACAGAGGATGAAAGATCAGCTCTGTGTGTGATTCGCGGACACACTGATGGAGGGGGGTTATCTTCAGTGTTTTTCAGAGGTCAGGTAAAACCAGATGAATGTAAATAAATAGAAGATGCTTCACAGATGAGCAAGTGGAGGAGGATTATAAATGGCTTAAGAGCTCCCTCTGCTGGTTAAGCTCCATCATGTGTACTGTAGTTCTGTATACAGTGCACTTCATCTGCTTTGAGTGAAATTAGTGAAGTTGTGCACTGTGATACAGTTGCAAAAGGTCATGGCCAAAGATTTCTTTTGTTTCTGAAACGTGTGGAAGTTGTAGTGAGAGGAAACGGACACCCTCTCTGCCAGTAAATGCCTCTGCCACTTCTCTATTCCTGTCAGACAGAAACCGAATTTCACTTTTCGCCATGTCCACAAACAGCATTTCCTATTTTCACAAGAATCCGTATGAACACACAATGCACTCACTCTCTCTCTCACTCACTCACTCACTCACGCACACACACAAACACACACACACACACACACACACACACACACACACACACACACACACACACACACACACACACACACACACACACATACACACACACACACACACACACACACAGACGCCCACAAGCACAGAACAAAACAAATACGCCCAGCCAATAGACCTCTGAAGTTCGCCTACAAAAAAGCCACCATCTTTGCCCAAATAAAGAGATCCGGTATCTTGAGATTTTTTCTATGGGAAAATAACATGGGGATTTTCAATTATCGCACCTGTTAAACTCTCGCAGGGATGATGACATTGGAAATGCAGACGTTTTTCACTACACAGTTTTGTCCACTGCCGTCTAGTGGATACTGTGATCTTCGGTAGGTGAAGACGGCACACTTTGATCTTTGCTACCCCAGAGCTAACTTACCATGCAACTTGCCATAGGCAGTTAGCTTCAATTAACTCCCGGATCTCCTTATATGGGCAAAGATGGCAGCTTTGGATCCTTTTTGTAGGCGAACTTCAGAGGTCTATGGGAACTAAGCAGAACATTAGGCCATTTCTAAATGTCCTTGATTGCACAGTCATTGTCAAATAAAATCTATTTAGAGTACACTCTACGGGAGTTTGGTAATTCTGTTATTGCACATTCTTCGGTTTAATGCTTACATAACTATTTTTTGAGATACAACACAACTTCACATTTGGAGGCACAAAGAAGAAAACCCTTATAGTCTTTATATTCAAACTAAAAGAATGTGTAAAGAAAGAAAATATGATTTTGACTGTATAACGCTGCAGTGTACGTTTGTGTCCTACTACTCTTAGTTTTAAAGTGCTGCATAACACCAATGTTAAACAAGTGCCTGCAATTGGTTGGTTGATTGAAAATTGGCTTGAATGACAAGTTCTGCTGAACAAATTCAAATGTGTTCACAGATTTGCCTGGGTTCACCCAGGTTAATGTTAAGGATGTCTTATCCTTTTGTTGCTAAGCCTTGACTGTCAGTGAAGGGCCGCAGTAGAACGACTCACACTCCACTAATCCGCATGACATTGACCACAACACACTCCACACTCCACACAGTGGCACAGCTACAAATTGCATCCTTAAATGCAAACCTTCACAGTCTTAATTTGGGCATGTCTGCCCAGCAAGTGGCCTGTTGTATGTAGAGATGTAAAAGTCTGGTTTCAGAAAGTAAAAACCTGCCACATTTTTGTTCCAGCCATTCACTTAATCAGCTGATTCTAAACAGCTCAACTCTTAAGCCAGATCAGTTGATTAGTGAAATCACCTACGCTAAACGCACAGGTAGAACAAATACATGGACGGACTTTTACTTTGAGAAGCCGGACTTCTACATCTCTGGTTGTACGTGTATACCAAATATACTGCCAGTGGCCAACATGTTTTGTTTGATTTTCCAACTCCTTGACATGCAGGTGTCGGTGTAAGTGTTTCCAGTGGCATGGATGGTTTAATTTCCAGGCCCACTGGCAAAGAAAACATTAAAGGGTACAGTAAGCGATTGCTTTTGTCACATTCAATAATCATCTCCTCATGATACACTAACAATCCACTCTGTGAGTACACTGTTAATACAAAATAAAATAAAAAAAGGAATCCCAAGTTCAGAAAACTGGAAACAAACAAAGTGGGGGCAGCCTGTCCCCCAAACAAACAAAAACAAAACCCTGTGTGGACCTTCTCTGGGAATATTGAAAGGAGGGGTGAGCTAGCTGCTGTGTTTCGTTTGGTCCTTGGTTACTCTAATGTAGCTTTGGACAAAAGCATGTGCTAAGCAATTTGATTATAAACATAAACTTAAACAAATGCGACCGCATATTTAATCTACATTCATCCAAAAGCCATCATATGTGGCTATGGTATTTTTGTTGATTTCATAGGCCTACATTTAAATTAGACTCACAAATGCAAATATCAAATCACTAGGCCAATAATTCTAAAAAAATCCACATTAGTGGATACTTGAATTCAAATGCATTAGTATATTCAATATTGTGATTTATTTGGATACATGATTTGATACTTGATGAGGAACTGTGTAGCTAATGGGCAATATGGCCAATCGGTTTAAGACATCAGAAGAGATAACATAAGTGGGGTTATTAGGTTCAGCAGTGTTATTAGACCTACTGTGAGAGAATTAGTTCAAGAAGCATAACAAAAATGGACGGTTTTTGGCTAAATCTGCTCACATTGATGCTTGTGTGGTCTTTCAAGAAGGAGTTGTGGGCACTGGTACAGAACAAACTCACACGAGCAGATAGCACAGTTGGATCAGCAGGCCCTGTCACACCACATCACCAAACTGCCACCTTTGACTGACAGAGGAGGAGGGAGGGACCACCGGCTAACCAGACGCTATGCTGACGCACCAGCTGCCTCCGACCATGAGCCAAAATGGCCTCTCACACGGCCCGCGCGCTCTCCCTCTTGCCCAGCATGAGAGCTTTATTCCTCCATTCCTCCATCTCGCTAGCCTGTTGGACCACCCAGTCGCCAGCACTGAAGCATAAACAGAACAGTAACTGAAGCGCTAATGTCACGTCCCGTGGTATAGACATGTCTGGGAGTCGTGTCAAACGGCTCAGTCGGCCTGGTGTATCTCCTTACGTCTGCGCACGACAGTGTCAACTGTGCACATTTTTCATTCTTACTATAAAGTCAAAGGTGCTTGGCAAATGTGCATCTCTTTGGCCCCAAAGGAGTTCCTAGATCATGTTGTTCCTAGATCGATCTTTTTCTTTGTAATTAAAACCTTGACACCCAGACTGGGTGACCCAGTGTAGGCTATAGCAGGCTGCTCTCTTCGCATGTGGAACCACCTGACTTGATCAAATTCTTTTATTAGCCTGGGTGAACCAAACCCATGCAGACACACCTAGTAGCAAATTTGAATTTGCTCTGAAATCTCCATCTGGAGAGGATTCCATTGACACCCGTTTTCCAATCTTCATTTTGACTTCCAAGGCATAATAACCAGCATATCTAAGGGAAGAATCCGCACACTACAAGTCTTTGTGAAAATAGCTTTACCAGTAAAGCTATTTTCACAAAGACTTGTAGTGTGCGGATTCTTCCCTTAGATATCCAGTCACTCTTAATCCTGCACCTCACACGGATGAGCGGTGATTTTTTACCTTTTTGCATAATAACCAGCATGAAATTAAACTTAAATTGGTGCATCTAAACTCTAACCAAATTGCTTCAGAAAAGCACAAAAAATATGTTTTGTGTAAATGCAATTGTTTACTCAATTCCAAAGAAAATATAGGCCTACATCAATTTCTGTTTAACCCTGCTGCCATGCATCAGTGCAGCCCTTAGTTGTGTTGAAAGCACTGCCCGGCCCAAGCTAAGCAAAGCTAAGTGCATACAAAGCTACAGTAGACCTATGGGTGCCTCTCAACATGCCTCCTCGATCCTCGATGCTCGATCCTCGAGGGGCGTTCCCACTGATCTATAACTAACACTGGATAGACTATCCCATTGTTTCCCCCCCATCATTCTTTATGTAGATCAGTGAGGATCGAGGCATCGAGGAGCGAGGGAGGACGTATAAACGCTGCATGAAATGCACCCTATGTGATTGGATCTTGGGTTTTTGGTGTTTCAGAGACAAGTGTCGATTGGATCATTTCCAGACTGACCTGCAGGGCACATTCAAATTGGCTAACAGGTTCGCAAATTGCTAACTGGATTCACCCAGGCTAATAGTTTATCCTTGCACTGACAGGAATCCCCGCACTAGGCTACAGCTGAATACAGTGTTCATTTTCATTAGCAAGATTGCCAATATCAACCTGTGCCAATGTGTTCCAGCATATATTTTCCTGGATTAAAGCTGGAAATACAAATGTTGGGGAGCAGGATGAGATCTGATAACTACTGCATTTGGAGCTGGGTCAGTCTGATGTAGACACACTCATACTGAAGTATGTTTGTTTGGGTGATAATGGTTCCTATTGTCCCTAGAGTCTCAAAGAAATGGATGTTTATAATGTAGGTACAATAACCATAAGGTTTCCAAGAAAAATCATCCTTGCCTTACTTGCTCCTCTGCAAAGCCTACTGGACAACCAACTGTTGTTGCCTAGCTTGTCCCCTTGGTGTTCACTCTCATTCCCTACCATTTTCTTCTGTGTTCCTCTTGGTTGTTTTTTTGTTTTGTTTTTTTCAGCCTAGAATCAGAATGAGGACTTCTGCAACAGCAAAACAACAGCATGCAATAATGTTCCCACTTCTTGAGGTATGCATTTATCAGACATATAGTTTGGTCATGGAGAGAGAGAGAGAAATACATTCACAAATAAATTATTTATTATAAAAGCGGTAACGTTTCGGCCTATGGCCTTCTTCAGATCGCATGACTATAGTTTGGTCATATCAGGAACAGATGACACAATGTGTCATTTCCACCAGACATTCAGGATATACTGTATATGTTCAGGTCTGTGTTCTGTGCTGGAACACAATACAGATATCAAAGAAAACATTTCACAGCGCAACACCGCTGGTGTCACCAAAAGACAGCACCTAGAATGATGTCAAGCTTCTAGCAGTGACAGTAAGGGTCCTGGTGTTTGCGCCTTTTAGGTTGCTGGTTTACTAACTTTATATGAAAACTCACCTAATATTACTGTCAAATCACAGCAGGTTGCACTTCATAATTCAAAGATACATTGTAGATAAATATTTTCATTTGTACCCTAAAATCAAACATGTAATTTTTACAAAGGTTCAACGGCAATTAACCCTTTCCATATTATTATTATAATCATTAAATATATGCTCAAACCTTAATATAGTTTCAAAAGTATACTTAAAGAGTCACTGCACCCTAAAATATGTTTTTTGAGCTGTTGATTGATTGAAAATACTCATAAGTGGTGAACTGTACTATTACCAGGGTTAATATTGACAAAAATCGTGTTTCTCGACAACAGTAAAATTTCGTCTGATTTTGTATTGGAGATATTGCTCTCCGCGCATACTACAGTTTGAAACATGCCATGGCATGTTGGCGCAAAATGCTATTGGAATGCTGACGAAGTCCTGTACTTCTCGTCCAACACTACGTCACCAGGTCGTTACAAATTAGGAATGAAACGCCCAAACACCTGCTGCCATGATTAGCCTACCTGTGATAAGCCATGTCTGCAGCACTCATTGACCAGATTGACACAAAATCACCATGGTTGATTGGTTGCAGCAGTGCTGCACTCCCTCTCCAAATTTCAGAACGTCTCGCCCATTTTGAAAGCCTTTTTCAGAAATATGAAGTGGGTGGAATTATGGGGTGAAGTGACTCTTTAAGTCCAGACTGTGCTATCTTTCAGTTTACAGGTGACAGTGTAACTTCCTCTGCTGGTACTGCTCTCCACCAATAGAGGGCAGTGTTACTCTGGGACATTGCAGGACAGCCCACTCCAGCACCACCACATAGCATAGATGTGCCATTTAACCTATAGACTGCCACTGAGACACAGTCTCATTGGTTATTTATGGGGAAAGCTTTAATTGCCTTGCTGTCTGAATAAAGGGCAAATGTTAAACCTGATTCACGGCTCAGAAATCAACATCAAAAATGATTTCATGTGAGAGGATCATCATGATGGCAGCGACAAGCAGCACGCCCCACGCGATAAAAGGCTGCTGAGTGTGTGTGAGTGTGAGTGTGAGTGTGAGTGTGAGTGTGTGTGTGTGAGAGAGAAAGAGTGTGTAGTACATGTGTCATCAAATGTTATCCTCTTTTGAGTAGGACTCATCAAAGTGGGTGGCAGTATTACTGCTGGCAGAATGTGGCCGTGTCCTTAATGATGTGACCTGTCCTTTTGTGCTCAACATGTCAGCATGTCGTAGGTCACAGGTCTTCACACATCATTATGGGACCTGTACGAGTCCAGATGCTATATTTATTTAGCACAGTTGCTGCTGTTCTGGAGACGCATCACGGCCACCATTCACACCCAGTGGCATCATAACCAAAGCCAGTGTTTTAAAGAGGAACATGATGACCCTGACAGAGGCAAAGTGTTTTGAGGCTGTTTAACAACAGGAGATAAACTACAGCGTTCATTACATGGTAGGCCGTTTGCTTGTATTTACGTTGTGAGGGGATGATGTTGGTCACGTTAATTTTGATTTAACAAAGATCTTATCACTCACTTCGGGCCATGGATTAAATACAGATAAAGTTAAGTTAATTGGGAGATGGGAAGGAGCACATTTGTGACATTCAGTTCTCTGCAGTAATGGTCTGACAGAATCTCTAGCTGAGATCTCAGTATCTAATTGATATTCTGTCTATTTTGATATCCAGTAACTGACTATAATTGGTGCTAAGCCTGTGAGAACTGTACATGTCAGTTTCTGCACGCACAGGTTTTGATTTCTGTGTGAATGAAAGTCTATCAGAGGGTAATATTTACTTTGGCAAATTCAGGCTGAGAGTAGTATCTGGTGAACTATATTGTAACTCATTGCAAGCATGTGGCACTCTAAGCAACACACACACACACACACACACACACACGCACGCACGAGCACACACACACACGCGCGCACGAGCACACACACAGTCCCCTCCCTCCCCCCCACATGCGCACACACACACACACACACGTACGCGCACGCACACACACACACACACACACACACATACACCCTTTGGCAGTGCGACAACTGGAAGATTACCTCAGGCTATTCTGTGCTTTGTTGACATCGGGTTTGTTTCTTGTATTGCAGTGAAGGGGGGAAGAGGGGCTTTTGCATGTCTCTGTTGACCCCCCCACCACCCCCCACCCCACAATAATCCCCCGCCCCCCGACCCAGAGGAATTCTCTTGCCCGTTTATTACTCCATAGCACAGATGCCTCCGCTGGGCACAGTAGACCACTGTTACACTTGTATTTAATCATGACCTCGTCCATGATCACATCCAGCGCATGTGTTCCTCTGCAGGTGTTACCTTAGGGAGCAATGGGGCAGCAAGACACAGGGAGCATCTGAAGCAGTCCATTGACAGTCCAACTGAACAACTGAGTGACTGCCTACTAAATGTGAACGTAAATATGCTATTAAAAGTTCAGCATGACTGGCACATCACTTCAAAGCCTTTGTATTTACACCCCAGCATGTGTTTCCATTGTGTAATATTCCTACCTCGGCCGCCTGTGGCACTTGCATAGGACACATGGCGGTTCAAGTTTCCATTGTAAATTACTGTAGGTATGCCGTGAATATACTGTGACAGGCAGCTTGTTGAATACCACACAGTCTCTCACCTCAAGGACCTTTCAGTGGATCGATTGGTTTCACAAAATGGCCGCCCGGCGATGTTAATTGGCCCTAAAGAGCCCTGGCCAGTTTGTCATTGAGACTCTGAACTCTAAATGGGTCTTCTCTAGGACTTCATGAGTGCCTCTCTTCATCACCTCAGGGCTATGGGTGCGGGTGAGATCCAGCACTAGGCCCGGCGTTCATGACGAGCCCCTGGCTGAAATGATATCGCATCGCTGTCCTCACCCACTTCATCTGCACCTCTGCTGTAACCCATCTTCAGAACCACTGTTTATTAACCTTTCTATATTAAGCCAGCGGCTTCCTGTGCCTAAACCCACTTGCCTACCACCTACTACTGTGTGTGTGTGTGTGTGTGTGTGTGGGTTGGGGATATTGACCTATTAATAGATGCATTGCAGTCACTGATCAAAGATGATATTGGTGAAAGATGATAATAGACCCTACCTTCAGTGCTCTATATTTGTGGGTGTGAATTGGTGCCACCTGTTTCTGACTAGCTTGAATTGTTGTCTGTTTGTTTTAAGTTTACACTGCCAGTTACGCAGAGTTTCATTTTCAGTGTGTATGCAGAAAGGATCGCTAGTGGATCTTAATGAGATATTTGCTGATTGTGGCAAAAGTACTGGAAGTTTTAAAGTGTGAAATAACTATAATCACTAACTATTCCTTTAAGAATCAAATGACTATGCAGAGGTATAGGCTGGGTGAATTTTGCACGGCAGCTCAGGCTGGAAACCAGCAGATCTACAGTATCTCTTCTGTTTACTGCCAGAACCTTTGGCTCCAATCAGCAACGGCCATACTCTAGTCCTGGCATGCTATTGGCCAGTGACGTGGCGATAACGAAGTGCAGTAGAAACAAAGTGCAGCCTCCCCAGACTAATGTTCAATCTTAAAAGATTGAGCTTAGTACGGTAAAAACCAAACTATTACAGAGGAGCAAAGTCCAGTGTTTTTGTAGATCTCAGTCTTAGATCATTTCTGGAACACAATATCTAGTACACAGCCATCGTAGGGGATGCTTTGATAAGGTAAATGTAGAACTATCCATTTAATTAGGGCATCACAGATGTCCCATCTTTCAAAAGCTCTCCACCAATTTCTTTTTTTTTCAGATTTTTGTTTTGCTGATAGGAATATTGTTTAGAAACAAAAACAATCCAATCTTCAAAACAATCCTTAACAAGCGAAATCCATCCTTTACTTTTTGAGTTAGCTTGCGAACAAACGAATAAACAAACAGACAGACAAACAAACAAACAAACAAACAAACCCCCACGAAAACATAACCTCCTTGGCGGAGGTAGAAATACAGAAGGAACTCTCTATGGAATAGCCTAGTTCTTTCTTTTTTGTAATTCTGTATTCTGTGTTTTGCGCATGTGTGAGCTTTGCGTTGATGTCTGAGGCTGCTGCTAAACACTCACTTTCTCAGAAAGAGAGAGAGAGAGAGAGAGAGAGAGCGACAGAGAGAGCTGCTGAGTCGAAGCCGAACAACATGTGACATATATATGTGTCTGGACCGGTCATTCAGATGCCAAAGACGCAGTTTGACACGATCAAGAACCTGACACCTCCTTTTACAGCACTCAGAATTTTAGTTAATCTGTTAGGCCACAGCAGGTGGGTGGTTTGGGGCTTGGGGATAGGGAGGGCATTGGCAAGGATGTGAAACTGCCCGTTCTGTGCACCGCCGAGAGAAAAACACTTCACATCTTACGAACGTGAGATGACACATAATCATTCTCAACTCTGGGAGCTTTGCTTCTGCGGCAGATTATCATCATACCCCTGTAATCCATTTTGCAAAGATTATCAAGTTAAGAGATCATTCCTGTTATCTTTCTATGAGACTTGAGACTTTCTGAATCAAATTTCCCAACAGGGAGCGAAACGACAATCCCAAGCAAGGGAGTCAGAGTGAGTGCAACAGCTGCTGGTTGATAACATTCGGTTGCTCGCCCCGCTTTGGAAATGACAGGCCCCAATTGTGGCGGTTGTGTTGAGCCCGTTGTCTTTCCTCACTGTTCTGTGATTCCATTCCTGGTGCACCCCTGGGACGTGTCGTGAGGGACACATACCGGGATACTGGCGCCCACCTCGTGTGTCGCTTGGATGCAGCGGAGCCAAAACATGGCCCAAATCCCCCGGCCACGACCCCCCCTCTCCCCCAACACACTGCCCTCACTCTTGCTGCACCTCCTGTGTGTCAACAGTGATGCTGAAATGTGAGGACAGGCATCCCCAAATTTGCACATTTATTTAAAATGCACGTTTATGCAAAGTGCAACCAGTCGGAATCTGATAAATAACATCAGCCAGATCAGTTTCAGTTTCTCACAAGGATAAAACTTAATTAGACACACACATACACACACACACACATACATCACATATGCATAGGCACGTGACTAAAGCGAAACATCTCAATGGCAGGGATGATTTATCACTGTATATACTCACGATCATCTGTGCCATCCAAATCTGTTTACAACAAAACATTCCACGAGGGGTGCTCTCTTATTTACCAGGAATTTAACAACTCCGGAGGCTCTTGCCCTGAATCGAATCCAGCATTTAACGCTGCACGCCTGCTGGCGTAGAAATACCCGCAGTGCCACGAGGGGCAAACACTGCCACCGGGGCACTCAGAATAGCCTTCGCCAGGGTGTTGAGTGAGGACACTCAGGACTGGAGTGCAGCTCTTGCCAAAGCAGTGTAGGGCAATCGTTACGGCTGTGTGTGTGTGTGTGTGTGTGTGTGTGTGTGTGTGTGTGTGTGTGTGTGTGTGTGTGTGTGTGTGTGTGTGTGTGACAGAGACAGAGAGAGAGAGAGATCCAACCTGAGTGCCTTGATGGCAGACACTTCTGTAAGACACTCAGGGGAATGTATTATTTCCAGGACACTTCGCGGGACAACCATGAGACATGCCAGGGCTGTGTGAGAGAGTTAGACTGGTTTGCACTGGGCTGCTGCATCTGGTTAGGGTCACTGTTTACACAAGGACACTTGAAGAGTGGAAGGAAATAATAAAATCAGAGAAATTATTTTGTAACACTCCAGTGCCAAGTGGGTTGACAGTGTGACAACATTGTGACAAACTAAAATAGATACAGCATATTATGCTCATTAGTTTATACTAATACTTTGTTTATAACATCCACAATTAGGCCTATATTATATTATATTGTATTAAATTATTGATAACGGCAGCAACGTGAGTATCTAGAAAAAAATACATCGTGTACACGTGTGTGTATCTGTGTGTGTGTGTTTAAATGTGTGTGTATGTGCAAGCGTGCACGCCCATGTGTTGTTCAGATACCCGCGCAGTCAGCAGTGGCACAAACTTTTTAATCTTCCCACAGCGGTTAGGGCGCTTCTTCTTCTTCCATATAAAGCCCCGTGGCCAGTGTGCAATCTGCCGCTGACTTGCGCTCAGTGAGTTGGTGAATGAGTGTCAGTGAGACTCCGTGAGCGTGAGCTATAGCCTACTGGACCTCTGGGTGCACTCAGGGGTGGACAGTGCAGCTGCAGCTGAGGTGAGAGAGGGACGGGACAGAGGCTGACAGGGACGGACACAGAGGCCAGAAATCAGTGAGCGTCCCAGTGCTGAGGGGACACACGTGTGCCAGGAGGACAGAGTCAAGAAGTGCAGTGCAGGTCACATACTGGGCTGATTTCTCTCTTCTCTCCCTCTCTCTCTCTTTCTCTCTCTGGCTGAAGACCCTCTAAAGGTGTGTGGGTGAGTACATACAAGTGAAGACATCCATGTGCATTTACACTGTTCAATACAAAGGTGACAAATATTTTCAAACAAATATGGGAAATTGTAATGTTGTTGTTGGAATTGCATTAATAGTGGGGTTTTTTGGTTCTTGAATAGCTCCACAGAATAACATTTGAACGTGTTTGGTTTATTTGGCAGCTCAGGTTAAAGACAAACTCTTAGCTTTTATTGACAAAAATACATTATCTAAACAATTGGGGGTTTTTTTACATCAATTATATTGATGTCATTTGTCTTTCAGGGAAAGAGAAACATGAACAATTCAAGTAATGAAAATTAAAAGGAATAGTGTCAAATTGTAGGCTTACATATTGACTATATATATGTATATTTTGTCTTTGAATGAAAATAGATTTTTGTTTCAGATTTCATTCAACTGACAGCTTTGCTGGCATGTTGTCTTTTAAATGTGAAATTCACACTTTGATTTACAATGTACCTAAAAGTAATAAAACAGAGTTTGTTTGTGGCTTAAGGAATAGGAGCTCTTTCATGGTCAAGTCTGGGGAGATGATATGCATGTAATTGGATAAGTTGATATTTTGAGACATTAGAAGGCTTCCAGAGCACACATCATAATTCAAACTCCATATGATCAATAAATAAGTGCCTCTGAGTTGTTTACGTTCACTCCTAAAATGAATGTGTTAAAAACAACACATCTCTGTGTCCAGATAGGGACAGCTTCTGTGTTTTTTGTTGTTGTTTTTTTTTTAAACACATATCTGTGTCTAGGGGCAACACAGCTTTTGTTGTTTCCAACACATTCGTTTTAAGAGTGTTGTAAAAAGTTTAATTTTGCAATGTTTAATTTGCCTGTTTTGTTCATCGTTAAAAAAACAAACAAAAAAACACATTTGAATTTGAACTAAAGCAGAACTTTCCTCATTGGCTAACTAATGGACACTTGCCCACAGTGTGTAATCTATTTGACCAAGTGTTAAATAAGAAAGTGTTTGGGGGTAGAAGAAATGTGTGAGGCATGTGTGAAAGGAGCTCTGGTAATTTGATGAAGAAAGTGCTGAGCATGTTACAGAAGGTGTTGAAAGATGTCTGTGACAGACGGGGTTGATCCTTGTCTCGTTTAAAAAGAAAAAAAGAAAAAAAGAGGAATGCACAGCCTTACACAAAATTCAAGTGACTGTGACAGTGACTGTTGTAGGCAGATGAAATATAAATGACAACTAACACAAGTGTTTAGAATCAGATGAGCTTCTTCAGTGACAACGTTCTCATCTGACAATGTTAGCTGGAATAAGCACAACATATATTTATCGGAAGAGAAGTCTTTCAGTTTCATGAATTCAGCAAGAACTTGTTCATCTCCAGCTGTAACTGTCATCAATACAGTCAAATTGTTTGAGTAGAGATATGATAAATATTCATGTAAATCGTATATATTATTATGTCATATAAGATAAAGATATATATTTGTATATACAAATGTACAGTATACTGTACTGTTTGAACCTAAAATAATGTTATGCTATTATGCTATGTTATGTGTAATGTTTTTACGTAACTGTGAATACATTCATTTTAACCCACATTTAAATGTATATCATAGGCATGGATGTAAATCCGATCCTTATAGTGTTGACTTGTCTAATGTGTGGTGTGAAATGTACATGTGTGTGACATGCGTGTCTTGCTCCCCCCCGTGGCCCCCGCTGGGCAGAACGATGATTGAACTGGGGACGCCAGCCGGGAGTCTGATCGACGAGCTGATGGAGCTCACTGCCCAGAGCCTCAGCCGCCTGGAGATCAAGGAGCACTTCAACATCATCAAGGAGATTGGCCGCGGGAAGTACGGCAAAGTGCTGCTGGTCACACACCGCTTCAGGGGTAAGGAGGGCGGCAGGGTGGGGGTGGGGAGGGGGAGGGGGCACGGGGACAGGGCAAGGTCAGTACAGGGCTGTAGTTCAGAGGATGGGGGCATGGTGGTCAACGCTCAAATTGCAGGGTTGCTGATGAGTGTGTGCATTTGAGAAAAGACACGCCAAATTGGTTCAGGCTTAACTATAACAGTGGGACACTGACATTTCCAGCATTGTAACGCACTGAAATAGGAAGTGTGGAAAATGATTCAGTGGGTGTTTTGTTACTGTTGTAAAGACCAAAGTCTAAATTCTGCATTAATCAAGACAAACCTTACCATATCATAATCATATTATGGTAGAATTCATAGGCACACATGAGTTAGTTATTATGACATTGCGTCTAGGGGTGTTACTGTCATGCTTCCATAATCAGAAACTGTGCTGACAGAATGATGACATAACATGACATTCACTTTTAGTGATAATGACCATGATAAGTGATTGGACTTCAGCTGCCATTATTACGAGACATTATTACGAGGTATCTACCATAAAATGTCCATGACATGGTTATATTAGGCAGGGTTAAGTGTTACCTAATTTTGTAAAAGAATTTGCTTATATTAAGGCTCATGCTACTGGATGCAATGTGGTCTTACGTAACATTCTATCAAATCCCTGTTGTGACAGGTGGTTAAAATACAGTACAACACATCACCAGTGAGATTTGGGGGCAAGCAGTTGTGTGCTGAATATGTTACTGTAAGACACACACACAAACTGGACTTTAAGAAAGACCCGAAGAAAAACATTCATATTGAATTAAATGACACTGTAGAGATGACAGTGTTAAATCTTTTGTTCTCCTGTGTGTTTTGTGTGTGTTGTTTGTTGGTGTTTTGTGGTATTTCTCGGGTTAACGAACAGGGACACCAATGGCGCTCAAAGTGATGCCCAAAGCTTCGACCAAGCTGCAAGGCTTCTTGCGCGAGTACTGCATCTCCCTGCACCTGTCACGCCACCCGTGCATCGTGGGACTTTTCGGAATCGCCTTCCAGTCCAAAGAGCACTACGGCTTTGCCCAAGAGCTGGTGATTGGCCGGGACTTGTTTGCGGTCATCAAACCAAGGGTAAGAGCCATGCTGTGTGCGCATGTTAGAAAACACCATGTTCAGTTCAATTTGGGCTTCTCTTTACGTATAAGCTATTGAGAAACCAGTTGGGAGAAAACAGAGGCTGTGCAAATCACAACAAATGAGCGTATGTTTTTGTTTTTCTAAGCTAAACAGACCACTGTTATTAGTCCATCGATTGCACTTTTCCAAACCCCTTTGGAATTCAGAGAGGATTTGGAAACAATACAAAACACTTTACCACCTGGTTTGCTAAGAGAGCAATGTTTGGTATCCCTACAAGAACACCATCCAAAGTAATCAGAGCCACCTTGGAACATGGAAATTATTTGCAAGATTCATAACAAGATCAAAGGTCAGATTCTTCAAACTCGATATGGCAGGCAAATTAGAGTGTGAACTATAATTATCAGACCCCTAACTTCGTCATTAGTAAGACTGATGTGTCTCTTCATCTGTCATGGCATCTATTTAAAGTCCTGAAGACTAGACTTCTTCAACTTATCAATCAGGAACTTCCAAAGAGATTTGCGAAAGCTCAAGATGTAGATGGAGAAGTTAATAAAACAGGTGGAAACCTTTGCCCTGTGAGTGCTGATTTTTTTTTTATTATCGTGGCCTAAAGTGCCTTAAGTGAATCCCGAAAGTTAAGCTCTTTGTGATCCTGGGGATTACACAGGCATCTGAGATGGAATGCAGTTAAATTAAATTCAGTTCCACGGTCACATGTCGTGAAGGAGGTAAGTGCATGGCACCTCATGGTATGTGCATTTGTCACACCTCAAACTGTGCATTATGGATAAAGCCAATGGTCACGGTCTGGACCACACACACACACACACACATACAGCACACATACACTCAGGCGCGCATGCACAAACACACAATGATATTCCCCTTCATTTGCTGTGTATTATATGAAAAATTATTGACACTAAGAAATGCACTTATGCCATCCCAGGAGTGTAGACTGTTGGGAGCCTAAGAAGGATGGCATACCAATCCATTTCTTCCTGTCACCGAATGAAAGATTTCATGTGTAAAGCTCATGGAATCTCACTACAGTCTGCTATTTTGAACTGAAAATTACCATCTATACTAGCCTGGGTGTTCCCATGCTGCTTTGCGCGTGATTTCATTCACACTGCAAAGGCAGCCAGGAAACTACCATCCTAATTTTTGCCTGAGATAGGGGACCAATCACATGACAGGGGGGAAAGCAAGACGATGATGAGCTATGCACTTGATTTGATACACATCCGTGGCGCCCAATGAACAGATTTGGGCATTTTTTCAAATACGAGAAAATTAACGTTTGGTTGCCAGATCACATCTCATTGAGATGTGGTGGTCGCGTCAGCCAGGCTACATCTATACTGTATCTATTTGTGAAATGTGTTTTAACCAATGTTTTGAGAGATGATTGCATATGTTGAAGTAATCAGTGCTGTAAACATTTAATGATGTTTGTAAATGATGGTATTTCATGATAAACATATACAACATTCTTTTGGGTGGTGAGAATGATTAAATGGAGGATAATTCAAACTTTTGTCTCTCTCTTTCATATTTAGAGCGAGATATCTTTTTTCTCATCCGACCATATGAATGGCGAGGCTGTTGAATACAGGCACACACTTAATCTAGATCTCTCTTCAATCAGGTGGGTATTCCAGAGGGTGCAGTGAAGCGCGTCGCCCAGCAGGTGGCCAGCGCATTGGAGTTCATCCACGACCACGGGCTGGTGCACCGGGACATCAAGCCCGAGAACGTCCTGCTGCTCGACAGCCACTGCCGCCAGGTCAAGCTGGCCGACTTCGGGCTCACCCAGAAGAGGGGCACCCTGATCCGCATGATCTCGGGCACCCTGCCCTACATGGCGCCCGAGCTGTGCGCCATGGCCGTGGAGGAGGGCGAGACGGAGGCCAAGGCGCCGCCGCTCAGCGTGGAGCCCGGCCTGGACACGTGGGCCTTCGGCGTGCTCGTCTTCTGCATCCTCACCGGCTTCTTCCCCTGGGACCGCTGCGCGCCCTCCGACGACTTCTACGAGGAGTTCGCCGACTGGTCCCGGCAGCCGTCCATCGCCGACGTCCCGTCCCAGTGGAAGAGGTTCAGCCCCGCCGCCCTGGAGATGTTCAGCAAGATGCTCGCCGTGGATGCCGCCCAAAGGTGCTCGGTGAGCGAGGTGAAGGCCTACGTGGAGAAGGACTGGCTCAAGGCAGAGAGCTCCAATGGCCTTCCGTGGGCGGACGGCAAGAAGGCCAATGGCACGATCAGCCCTAGCTTGGGCAGAAGCAGCCCTGTCCGCGAGGTGTTGGCATGACGTTAAATCATTCTCAAGGACTCATTCTCAAGGGTTCATTTTTAGCAGGCACGGGAAGAGGGAGGAGGTCGGAGAGTGGAGGATAAAGGATAAATTCCTGCTGGAGTGTAGTTCATCTCAACAGGTTGCGGCACTCGTTTTATGGGGGCCGTAAAAGTGTACACACCTTCCGCTCCCAAGCAGACGGATAGAGTGTCTAGGGGAGCCCTGAGCCCTGGTGGCCTTCAAGAGCACGAGCAAGAGCTCTGATGTCCGATACCTACTGATGTCCGACATACTGTATCCCTTTCGGAGAACGCGGCTTTATGTAGTGAAGATCTTCGGCTTGGCACATCAACGAAAAGCCACAAAATATAATCCTGCTGATTGTAAATGTTCTTGGAACTACACTGACTTATGTGAGAACCAAACCAATATCTTTAACAGTGTAATTCAATGTCACATAAAATTTGAGTGAGTATGGACACATCATTTTAAATTGTTAACAGGTGTCTGTTGCACAATAATATAAACACATATAATTCATTTTGCACACACATTCAATATATTGTTTGAATATAAGATTTTTCAAAGAGTGTAATACCTGTGCATGATACAAATAAAATGATCTAATCTGTCCAAAATTGCATTTATCTTATTGAAACCCCTATGCTACACTGTCAAAGACCTGCCAGTCGAGGCCAGAATAGCTAAAGAAGGGAAAGAAGACGAGTTCTTCCTCATCTTCCTCCGTTGTTCACTGAGAAACTTCAGAAAGAAACAGAGCTGTGATCTCTACTACCAAGGCTGGTCAATGAGCAAGGACTCCAGAGGCCTTTCCTTGTACACATTCGACTGTAAGCACTGGTTAAAAAAAAAAAAAAACTCTAAACTCTCACTCTAGCTTCAAGTTTCAAGTTTGGGAGGATATGGAGTTGGTTTGAAACTCATTAAGTCATTCAGCAATCGTCTTAGAGCGGGTTGGGTTAGTAGGGTCGGGTGGTTCGGGCGATTGTCGGCATTCACATCTG
The DNA here is from genome assembly GCF_963854185.1 of Sardina pilchardus. NCBI lineage: Eukaryota > Metazoa > Chordata > Actinopteri > Clupeiformes > Clupeidae > Sardina > Sardina pilchardus. Next base: position 24,566,382 of record NC_085000.1, on the reverse strand, counting down.
TGCATTGCAATGTAATTGTCCGACGTTCTGAACACACTTCTGTAGAAGCACAATCAATACAAGAGCACTAAGCCGGGGCCCCGGGACTGTTATCTTGCTCAGGGGAGAATGTGTTTCATGTTACGGGGCTCTTTGAAGTTGGCAGCGGTAGTTGGGGTAAGTGATCCGTCCATGGCCTTTCTTTCCCCCTGCGCTCCTTCCTCTTTGTCCCCGACACCCGTCAGCCCTTAACATCGAGTAATCTCATGGCATCTGCTGCAGCTGGCCCGTCACTGACTGACGTTGTCCCGTCTTTGTCCGTTACGAGCAGGAGCGCCAACAACGGCTGTCCGCAGTGAGACCGCAGCATGGCGCGTTCGTTTGGTTAACGCATGGGGGGGCGGTGGTGGGGTTGTCGAGGGTGTTGAGGTGGGGGCAAGTTGTGAGTCTGGCATGGATCCTGGGGTTAGTTGCCCCCTTGTGTCCCTACTAGTGCATAGTTCGGCAGTTACACCACCCTGCCGGGGGTCATCTTACAACCCCCCACCCCCTAGAGGTCCAGACATGCCCTCACTGCTGGGCCTATCTGTGACCTTTCCAATACAAACAGTCACCAAACACATGCTGGGACATCTGACCACGCTCATACTTGGATTCTCATGGACCAACAGCCATCAATCACTCTATCAATTGCTTCTGGGAAATAGATCTATACCTGTCGCTACTTCAGACTAGCTCTTTCACAATATCAGATAGTCACTACATGGTTATTGATAACAAATTAATTCACAATAACAATATTATGGTAAAATCTAGAGAATGTTTGAGCAAAGGATTAATATTTAAACAGGTTTATTGTTATTACTGTTTTAGCCAAATTAATCACACTCTAAATATGGGTGTAGCGAGGTGGAGAATCTATAGCCATAACACTTACTCTTACAATATCACTTACACCGGGATTGTTATAAACTAATAAACAAAATGTTGTTTCCAATATTATCATATTTGGACTATAAATACACTATTAATTGTTGCATTTTATAAATATTATGGCTACCGTCAATTCCGGCAGGCCTACATGATGACATCCGTACTTTAGACACATACAAGAGAAACCATTTACAGCATGTGCACTACGCATCAATGAATTTTATTAGAGTTGATGGAGTTGCAATGGCTCCGCATGACACCGAGAGGAACACTGTGGGTCTTCATGGTAAATATGACAGTTCTGTGACTCCTTTTGGAACACACTTGTAAGAAGCTTCCAACCGCATCACTGTTCCACACTGAAGCGTGACATCCAACAGCTGCTGCACTAAATCTACTTTCTCTAATGTTTGTACAATAAACTGCCGGACAGTGTTTATAGCCGTGATTTATGGTTGGGCCGTGCAGTATGTAGCTATTAAAACCACATGTCATCAGGGCTACAGCAATATCAGGAAGATGCGTAAGATTTTTGTTCAAGACAGATATGGTCATTCATGGTAGATGAACCCTACACTGAGTTCTTCTATTTGTGATTCAGTGCAATCATTCATAAATTAAAAGCGTTGTTACACTGCTGAGTGAGTTCTGCCTTCAATTATGCAATCAAGTTAAAGGGATATTCCGCCATTTGTGGAAATACGCTCATTTTCCACCTTCCCTCGAGCAAAACAATCGATATTTACCTTGTTCCCGTTCATCCAGCCATTCTGTGAGTCTGGCGATACAACTTTTAGCTTCAGCCTAGCATAGATCATTGAATCGGATTAGACCATTAGCTTCTCGCCTGCTAGCTTCATGTTTAAAAGTGACTAATATTTCTGGTAATTTTCCCATTTAAAACGTGTGTCCTCTCAAGTTAGAAAGTGCAATAAGACCAACTGAAAATGAAACCTGCCGTTTTTCTAGGCTGATTTGACATGGAACTACATTCTCATCTGGCGTAATAATCAAGGCAACTTGCAGCTACTGGCACTACTACTGCTTGATGTCTATGGGGACTATTTTCAGATGCTGTGTACGATATCACTGCGCCTATGGTACGTTTGCAAGTTGCCTTGATTGTTACGCCAGATGAGAGTGTAGTTCCATGTCAAATCAGCCTAGAAAAACGCCAGGTTTCATTTTCAGTTGGTCTTATTGCACTTTCTAACTTGAGAGGAGACACGTTTTAAATGGGAAAATTATCAGAAATCTTAGTCACTTTTAAACATGAAGCTAGCAGGCGAGAAGCTAATGGTCTAATCCGATTCAGTGATCTATGCTAGGCTGAAGCTAAAAGTTGTATCGCCAGACTCACAGAATGGCTGGATGAACGGGAACAAGGTAAATATCGATTGTTTTGCTCGAGGGGAGGTGGAAAATGAGCGTATTTCCAAAAATGGCGGAATATCCCTTTAAAGGCAACAGCAAAATATTCCATGACATGAGCAATCTGTATCCTTTTTTCCCCATTACTCGAAAGACTTACTGTAAGTTTAAAGTGCACATATTCAAACTAACTTACAACATATTACTTTCATCTTGCATCTTCACATAAAGTATATTAAAACTTAATATTTATGATGTTGTGCTTGCAGTCATATCTAATATACAGACCGAGGGCAATCAATGACCTAAAAGTCAACGCTGTTACACGTCTGCTAACATATGTCAACCAGCAGTGGAATGGCAGTGTGCGCATCCATTCTTTATGTATTAGCTCAACGTTCCAGGCAACAAAAAGAGCTCCCCAGGGGTGGTGGTGCCATTTGTTTCTTTCTGCATTACATCACAGCATTTGGTACCCAAAATGCACCGCATTCAAACCAACAGATGTCATCGCACAGTGAGTCCTGAAGCAGAGCTGAAGAGAAGACAGACAAAGATTTGCTCATGGGGCTTCTCAATCTATTACGACTACTTAATGGTGCTGTTGTGGAAAATAAACACAACTCGACTCGGGCCTTATCACAGACAAGAGCTCCCTCACCGAGTCCATCAAAAACGCATGTGGTGAAGTGAGGGAGAAAATGTGTCATGACTTCACCCAGTGGCAAACATCACAGGGAAACAAACAACGGTCTATGACTGAGGCGACAGATGACCCAACGCATTTCTAAGTGTTGATGTTATTATTCCCTCACTGACAAGCAGCAAACACAAAAGCACAGACACTTGTCAGTGGCAACATATGCATTGCCACATGTTAACAAAGATTAACGTATGCTATGTGAGCTACTAGTACTGACTCGTAGTTGTTCTAGCAGATTTTGATGAGCGACAGAATGGTGCTGTAGGTGTATTCTATACTTATACCTGCAATGACGAATTGAGAATTGTTAACAAATTACTGTTATGTGAAACAGCTCTGACTTATGAGTTCCGGTAGGCTCACATTGTTACGGGGTACTAAGTTCTTTTTGCATTTTGCATGGTGCCTGTCTTTGGCACCATGGAAAAATGCATCAACCCAGCAGCTGCGCAAGAGAGAAAAAATCACCACGGTACTATGAACTAAAGCTAAATGTAAACACTACAAGAGAGAACAGAGAACTGTATCCTCTGTTCAAAGGACACCTCTGATCTAAGAACAACTTAGGATAATGGATAATGGACAGCAGATGGTAGTTTGTGCAACATTCGTTAATGAACTTGTATGGACTTTTAATAGCAAGATGGCAGCGACCGGAAAGACGAGGTAATGCACTAGCTGCACAGACCTTTTTGTAGCTATACCCTTTCCATACACTTCAAAAGTAAACGTTACTCCAGTTGGTCTCCAGGGACACTCCCCACACTATCACAGATGTGTGATGAATGATATTCTCTGCCTTGTCAATGACTTAAAGTAGCAATTTACTTTGAAGTAGCAATCTGCACCCAAGACTAACGCTATATGATATTCCATTGTAAATGCATATTCTAGTCTTACTCAAAACTACTCGGATTTTTAGCCAGTAAAGAAAGTTTACACTTGTTATTGTCTACAAATCGACACTAGGTTGTTGTTTGACCAGAGTTGTCCTTTAACTTGTCAAAAGGTGTAACATGGTCAGCTTTTAAAGCAATCCAATGTAGTTTTTGTTTGTTCTAAGCTCCCCAGTTGTGTAGTACCAGTATTTGTATTTAACACAACTGTCATAAATACTAATGGCCTGCAACTGGACACAGCACATGTGAAATTGTTAGCAAACTGGCAAATTATGTTGTTGACTGACAAAGTCATAGTACACAATTTCATAGCAGGCTGCACAACTGCCATAAAGTCATTTGTGATTGACAGGGTCTGGGGAGAGTGAAGTTGAAAGGCTGGTTCTCTATAGAATATGGTTGGGAAGGTGTGCCCTTCTCCTTATCACAAGCTAATTTACCATCAAAAAGAACTATAGGGACCTTATAGTACTCTGGAACAAAATATTATAGTAATCCTACAGGGGGAAAAAATATTGGGACATACAAGGATATTATACTGTAGAGGCCCTAAAGAACATCATAGAGGTATTATACACGTATACACACAATCTTGTAGCATTGCTATAGTGCTGTACTAAAGCATAGACTTCAAAGCTGCTATAGTAAGGTAAAAAGTGCATAGGCCTCAATGGCCTTTGATTATTGACTATGGTTTTAAGAGGTGTATGTCTCCTGTTCTATTTCAGGTTGTCTTAACAACAGATGTGCTAATCTTGCATCACCAGCCCACTATAGCTTCAGGGCAGGAGGTTGAGCCTATGTATACATAGAGTATCAAGGTTAGCATTCACAAATTAGCCCCCCTGGGCATAGTCACAAATCTACAACCTTACACACCAGTGGACGGTCCCATGGTAAAATATTCTATGAACACAGAACAAAATAAAATAGGAGACATGCTCACCCAATATCGAAAGAGTGCATACAGAGAGGTGTTATTGTCTATCCTGACACATTAAGTACATTTTATAGAGTGTGTTAATTTACTGATTTGAGTAAAATAAATAAATAGATATACGGCCTGTGTCTGCCAGAGCTTCAGCATCCAAAAGGTATTTAGACTACCTCCATTCTTTCGAACATGATCAATGATAATAATCATTTGGACTCTTACAGGGAACCTCCCATTATATAATTTGCTAAGAAGAAACCTCATAGCACAGAGAAGGAGAGAGAGAGAGAGAGAAATCCAAAAGTAAACAAATGAGTCTGTTGATGAAAAAACAGCAAACAAAAATACACAGCCTCAATTTTGCCTCAAATAACAGAGCACACCGAGGTTTGTCATCACAGCTGCCATGCTTCTAAAGCCATCAGAGAGAAACAAAGGCCCTTTACTCTATTTAATGCAAAAGATATCAGGATATTTATTTCCATTTCATTCTGCAATGTGTGTTGTTGAATTATATTTGGAGAAGAGAAGATTTATTGAACACAAACTCTGCCATTTCACACAGTGTGATTGGAGAGTTCTTGCATTGCAGATAATAGTCTGGGATATCGTCCAATTCAGATCTGCTTCCCCCTGTAAATTGGAAAGCATGCTATAAACTAAAAACTCCATGGCCGATGGTGAATGAAAAAGATTGTTTAAGAAAAAAGTGGAAAGTGTTATCTAAAAATTACTCTAAGACCATAATATAAGGAATATTCTTTACAATCATTAAATAATGGTGGTCCTGAAACATCATGGTAATCCTAGAACAACATTTAACAACAAATAGTGATGGTCCAGGAATAACATTTGAAAGTATATCCAGGATCCATGTCTATGTTGCAACTGGTGTTCCAGGATATACAGTATATATATGTGTGTGGTGTGTGTGTGTGTGTGTGTGTGTGTGTGTGTGTGTGTGTGTGTGTGTGTGTGTGTGTGTGTGTGTGTGTGCGCGTGTGCATGTGTACAATTTTATATTATTTATTAACAATGATGTAATTGATTTATTATTTGAAGTCCACATACTCATATCACACACAAACACTACAACATCACACTGTTGAAGAATGTAGAACTGGTAGACCATAACACAAAAAACAGTGTACCAAAGTGCTGAGTTAATACTGGAAAATGGCTTCTTGTGCTGTGTATCAAACTATAGGGTTCCCAGATCATACAGTTTAAAACACAGCACCAGAGCAACCTCCAACAAACAACACAAACAGACCTCTGGCTTTCTGTTCAATCTCCTGCAAATAAAGTTTCCGTGAAATTGTAACAATGTATGCTACAAACAATGTAAGAGATTTATGTTCAAATGCAGTTATTATTATTTTTTATTGAAGTAGAAACAACCAATCGATTAACAGAAAATAAAATCTACTTTGCTATATAATATCTTGAGCAAAAATATAAAAAACATATGTTGATATTCTCAATAACAACTCTTGATGTTAAAAAAGAAATCAGCACAAGCTTATACATTGACATAACATTATAAAAAATATTGTTGTAATATAAAAACGTTTAACTTTACACTATAAAACCAACTATCATACTTTATTTGATCGCAAGCAACAACTGCGTGACAGTTTAAGAGCAAAGGCGGCTCTTCATCTGACATGCATGAGTAAATGAAGCATTGGAATTCAAGGCAATTAAGAGATTCCCCAAGTATTCTGTAATGATCAGCTCAGCACAGCTGCGTATCTTGCCCTTAGACATGTGTATGAATCATTTTACACTTGCTGTTGTCCAACACCCAGGCCAAACACTCCACGCTCACTGAGCTCATGTTACAGTACACCAGTGGTGCGATGCTGTTGGATTATCAATAGGACAGCAATTGTTTGAATGTCCCTTGCATGTTCATTTCTTCCCAGATATGCTGTCATAGAATACATATTGTGGATCACAGGTATGGTTGTTACAAGGGCTGGACCCCTTTGCAAAGAAGAAGTGGATATTGGTGTCACTAAGTATATGATCAGAACTTCATATATAGAGACATTTAGTTAGAATGTTTACATATATAAAGCTGTCTAAAGCTAACTGCACTATTTACAACATGGTTGTATGTATCTATACCAGTATCTAACAGTATAAGAGTCAATAACATGCATTCAATTCTATTTAGGTAAAATGTAATAAAAGAAGTTTAAAAGCTGGCAAATCATTAAAGTAGGATATACTGTAAGCAGGGGCATCATGCAAGCCCAAACTCTGGGGGTGCATAATCAGCGACATTGAAAGTATCTTCTGTGAGGGGTGTGGATGCTATCAGCAGGGGTCCAGGGGTTCTCTCCTGGGGCATTTTTGAAAATTTGACTGCTAAACATGGCATTTAAATGCAGTTTGGGAGGGACAGGAGTACCTAAAAAGACAAGCAGCACTTCCTCTGTCTTCTGGCTTATGTGACGTGAACACTGGTTACTACTCAGGAGGAAATCCAGCTGAACCACTTAAAGGAATATTTTTATTTATATTTAAAATATATATTGAGGATTGTTTTTGTTGTTGCATTTTTGGTATGAAATGCAACAACAAAAAAATGATTGTTATTCACTTGCTATCTACATTTTGTCCGCTAGAATTAAGAGAAAAGGTCAAGGTCATTCAACCACCTACACAGCCCTTTAGCTCCTCTTGGCTTTCTCTAAAAATGGAAGTGATTAAAATATTTCATAATGCCCTTAAGCTACAAGCTGTCCCAAAACATTAACAGTTGGTGGAAATATTATACTGTACAATATAGCAGATATGCAGATTATGTCGAGTATGTCATATACCTGAGGCTACCATAGATGGAGATGTTGAAACTGATTCTTTTTAAGATTTCCGATATCTTTGTGGCCCTAGACAGATTTATTTGTTATTTCTGGTAAAAGAAAATGGCACTTTCAAGAGAAAAGGTTGTCGACCCCTGACCTACACTGTATCTGAGACCCATGGCCTATTTTAGTGATTAATAGTGCGATTAAGTGTGATTAAGGTCCTTCAAACTGCTTCAGATATGCAAACACTGCATATCCATTTCTGTGCATGACCCCCTTGATCTATGACTCCACAACCTTGAGTAATTAATCCGTTCACCAGAATCTTATTAGCAAGTAACTGAATAGTTTGATGAAGATCATTCAAAAACCTCTGGATATATTTCATATCATGTGCGAACCCATTATTTGGACCAATATTGATGTCATGGTGGTTCACTGAGATATCAGTATTTTGTTCTGCTAAAGATTGGCATTGTGGGCACATAATATTCTCAATCAACATTATGGGCCCTATCTTAATCCAGCATATCGTGGCACCAAGCATGACAAATTCCTAATCTACTAGACTACAGTATTCTGATAGCATGGGTTTTTTTTTTTTTTTTAATGGTTATTGTATTCAAATATAAGTGGCCTAATATTGTATTAGTACTGTATAGACCATCATTATAACTTTATTGAAAATTATTGTGGGGCAATTCTTAAATGAATATTGATTTTTTAGCTAGTCGTTCATGGATATTTTGTGGTTGGCAAAGTTTGAATTGCATTAGTTTGACTAGTTTGACTCTATAGCTGAGCACCCTCCAACTGAGCAGTTCACTTCTCATAATGTTTTAAAAACATACATTCATCTTGAGGACATGGAGGGGTCCCTTAATGGGCATGACGTCACTGCAGACTATAAGCATTGCAATTCACTTCCTTGCAGCATGGCAACACAAATATCAAGCTATATATTCCAGCTTTTACATTCATCAAGCTCTTTCTGATTCATTCGTGAGTATAAAATATCTTAAACAATGCTATTGTGTTTGTGGATTTTGGGGGAATTCCAATTTGTATTTTACAAGGAGGAAGACTATTTTGTTTCGGAGTGGGTGAACATGGGGGCAGGGGGGTGCAGACACATAACATTTAACATGCCCGTCGTGCCGTGAACTCATTCTCACCCAAATCTCATCAATCTCACCCACGATGTTCACATCAATCTCACCCACGATTTACATTTCCTGGGAAAGTAAAAGGTCACCTCCACTTCACCTCCACTTCACCTCCACTCCACCTCCCTCACTCGTCGTCATCTGGCAGGACGTAGTCCTCCTCGTCCAACGGCACAGGCACGGAGCTGTCCTGAGGCTGGGCCGGCACGCCTGGCTGCTCTGGGTCTTCTTCCTCCTCCAGTGGGGGTTGGTCCACGTCGTCGTAGTTGCCATCTATGTAATCATCAACATCGTCCACTTCTCCATCAAGAGCTGAGAGGGGACAGAGGTCGCTCAAGACTCATGGGGAAACAGAACCAAGGCAAAGTCGCATACAGTACATGTGCCTTTACGAGTTTTGTTATTTAGCAGACACATTTGTCCTTACAATGACATCAATAAACACATTACATTAACATGAAAAGTTACAAAGTTACAAAAGAACAGTCATATAGCCTAACCTGAATAAAAACGTAGGACAGGACAGTAGCCTACTGTATTGAACGAGTATGATTTGAAAGGACTTGACTGAACCCGGCAAGGAAGTGACCTGACCTAAGTAAACTTCCTTGCCGACTGCTTGTATAAATACGAATAATGATTAGAATTTCTTTACAATTACTGAGTCAAGCAGGCATAGCTTTATAGGGCTCTTGTCCCTGTTGCACAGCACTTGTAATGACATATTGAGCCTCTTCAGAGGGTTCTTTGACATCCTGTGTCCATATGGTATTGTAGATGCCTAGCCATTCTTGCCACTAGCAAGACAGCTACCTCAGTGTTGATGGAGGTTTTTGTTCCTTTCTGTTCCTAAGGACAGCACTCAGAGGCCTCTAACAACAGGGAACTTGGTAGAAATGTGCCAGAGTACTCCTTTAAACCAACTGTAGCAGTTTCAACCAGCTCAAGTGCAGCTTTTCACCCTAGTCCCTACATCATAACCCTCATAACTAGCTAACCTGAATCTCATATAATGTCACATACTGTACCTTTCAGTCACCTCCCAGATAGCAAGAGGCTAATGGACCACTGTCGGCCCAGAGGGGGCATATCCAAACTAAACTCTTTTTAGTCATTACCCGTTCCTCCATTTTAATAACATTTCATGTCTTTTGTCAATATTTAGTACAGTATTCACAGTCTAATCATTCTAGGAGGTTAATTCAGTTTATAGTTTGTTTTGAGTCGAATTGGTATCTTCAGATCTATTCTATGTGGTGTATGTGGATGATTTGGTCTGCCTTCCTCACCTGGTCTGTCTGGAAGAGGGGGGGCTTCATCTGCACTGTTAAATCCAGGGTCTGCTTCCTCGTCAATGTCATCATACTCAGAGGCGGCTTGACTGTTCAGACTCTTCCGCTGACCGTTTGCTGTCAGAACAGTTTAGATTAGAATGTTAATTTGGGCTATTTTGGGTCATTTTGAATCTAGTGGGCATAAGTGCTTCAGTTTCTCATAGTAATTTAAAGTGTGACTATACAGTGCTACTTTGTGTAGAGATAAAGCCCACCTTGACTCTTCAGTTCCATATCTCTGCCTTCTTTCAAACTGAGCTCTATATCCTCAAAGTTATCACTTGCAAGAGTAGATGATCTGGTCTGGGAAAAGGCCCGTCTCCCTGTGAACAGAGAGGCTGGGTTAGCAAATGCTGCGCGCTTTACAGTGGAGGGAGAAGAGTGTTCAAAGAGAACGCCCTCTAGTGGCTTCTTGCAGACTCACACCCAACAGAACTCACTGCAAACTATTTCTCTCCCACTCATGTTTAGTGTCAAGAAGACAAGTATCATGGCAACTATGCAGGACTATGTGAGACTCTATTTTCTGTAAGAACAATTGGCATGTCAATCTAAAACATAGCAGATGAATTAAAAAAAAAAAAAAAAAAATCTCTATGTGGTCTTGCACTCACCACCACGCAGCCGATTCATAATACGTCTTCTTTGCCACAGTACCAGTGCGATTGCTATCACCAGCAGGAGCAGTCCAACAGAAACTCCCACAATGAGATTGATGGGGAGTTCAGGAGGGGGGATTATCTCTTTGAAACCTTTAAGAGCCACAAGCACAAATCCATTTATACACGGCACAGTTTCATTTACAGTACAGTAAGAGCTGCAAATGAAAGGTTTTTATAAGTAGCAAAAAGTCACAGCCACTATACCGTGTATTCTAAGATACATTTATGGTGAATATAATTAATCAGTTCATAAATATGTACGTAGTACAAAGGTCACTTAAAAAAAAAAAACATCTTACCATCACAGTACAACTCAGTGTAGTCATCACTCTGACAATTGTCACTCGAATTCATACTACAGTAATCTCGGTCTTTGTCCAAATCACACTTGAATCGAAACTTCTTGGTATTCTGGCCACCTCTCTGTTCGGGTACGCCTTTCTTGTTGTCGTTGATGTTCCCGCATTCTTTGACCTCACTGCACAGACGACTGGGCTTCTTTCCTCTCTCTCTCTTCAGGCATGCAGGCTTCAACTCACCACCGTAGAGCACTCGGATCCCCCCTCCGCACTCGTCCGACAGATTAAAACGCAAGCTCTCTGATGGGGACAAAGTGACATGATACTCTTATCACTTGTTATGTGAATGTGGCTCAGTGACAAAATACAACATCATCTTCTGTCTACGGCAGCCAAATGATCCCTGCTCACAGAATTCAAATCAGCTCATGGGAACGTCGCTGGAACCTGCTTCATGTCCAACCCCAACACAGAAATAGTTGGGACATTGTGTAAAATGCAAATAAAAACAGAATGCGCTAATCTACAAATCTAATAGACCCATATTTAGCTGCATGCAAAAAGGATATAGACAACATATCAAATGTTGAAAATGAGAAATTTGACTATTTCAAGGAAAACGTGTGTTAATTTTGAATTTGATGCCAGAAACATCTTTTTTTTTAAAAGTTGGGACTTGGGCATGTTTACCACAGTGCTCCTTCACCTCATCATTTAACAACAATCTGTGAATATTTAGGAACTGAGGACACTATAGCTGCTAGAGCTCTGAGGATGAAATGTTGTCCCATTACTGCGTGATTAATCATTAATCATGATTCATGATTTAGTCCATGATGCACCCAATTTGACAGGTCTGGATTGTAGACAGGCCATGTCAGGACCTGTACTCTTTCTATGGAGCCATACTGTTTAATGGTGCTCTAAGCAATGTCACACGTTTTTCACAAAAAAAAAAAAAAAAAAATCAATCACTTCACCTTCTGTTAGCTGCCTGTGCCTTGAATACACTGTAAAAAACACAGTCTCTGTAGACAGTCCATGCTCCAAAAAATGGCAATGAAAACAACCTGGGCCATAAAAACATAACAAACTGTTCCAGCAAATCACAGACGAGATGTGAGTTTCAATTGCACAGGAAGGAGGGGGAAGGAGTAGCGAGCCATTACCCAGAATCGCTTAGAGCGCCTTTAAATATGTGCAGAATTCATTCTGGCATCGTTTTCCTGAAATATTCAAGATATCAAGAAATTCTTCCCTGAAAAAGACACTGTCTGGATGGCAGTATGTTCAATACAACACCTACAACCCCTGTATATCATTTAGAATTGTGCCTTTCCAGATGTGCAAGATGCCCAAGTTGAATAAGTTGGACAGTTGGATAGTCACTCTCCCCTTTAGCCCAGAGGAGCCCATGATTTATATTATACCTGACATAGGACCTTTTTCCACTTTACCTCAGTCCATTTAAAATGAGCTCAGGCCAAGATGATAGCATTTCTGTATCACAAATTGATGTTCTTGTTTTGCATGGTAAAGCATTTGTGAATGAGTATCAAACTGTGCTCACAGACAATGGCTATCCTGAATCCATAAAATGATTTTCTTTACAGAAACAAGTCTGATTTTAATGCAGTGCCATCTGAGGTCCAAAAGACCACGGCCATCCAATAGCTCTGTCCCTTGTTTGCAAAGATTTCTCTGGATTTTCTAAACATTTTAATGATATCATGTACTAGATGATGAAATCTGCCCATGAAGCATCACAATTGTATTGTTTCATTATTTCTCCACACACAATTGATGTGAGGACTGAGTGATGAATACCTCTATATCTTTACTTCCAAGAGACTAAGCGATGTAGCCTGACTCTCGCCAGACCCTTGTAGTTCCGCCATGCTCCACCAGAGGCGTTCGCTGAGCTCCACACAAGGGTCTACTCTGGACGCAAGGGCAATCCAAATCCCTTCCAGTGATCAAAAAATGAGCAACCAATCAGGAGCGCCGAAGCGAGTGTTTGATTCAAATAACAATGGCGGCACGCAGCGAGGAGTCTTGAGCTGACATTGATTCTGCTATTTCAACCGTTTTGTCGAATCTATCGAGTATTCATTCTTTAAAAGATTAACAGAGAATAGTTTTGAAGACATTTATTGGTGGCAAGGATGTTTTTACTCTTCTTCCGACCGGGTTTGGCAAGAGCTTGAAGAAGCCTAGCACTTCATTCAAGATAACAGGCAAGTGGTTTATCAAATCACATGCGAGGATGTTTTGCAAGGACCCGCCTTCATAAATACATCTCCTATCGAGAAGTCCCAGATCCTTGTGTGAAGCTGACAGCGAACTACATGGGATCTGGCAAAAGTCAGGTTATAAGCGATGCTCTATTTATACTCAATCATGGTGACAATTTCCCTAATTAGTTGTGGAATATTCCAAAGGTAGGCCTACATACAGTACATTGTTTCCTGACTGCTGATACTGTTGACTGTTAGCTTGTCAAAGTAGGAATTGGAAATAATGTTCGGAATGTCTGATCAATGTGATAGGTTTGACTGGACTAATGATTTCAAAGCTAACAAAGTGTACACCTGACACCACGTTAGTATTGGAACCATATCCCAATCGTTTCACAAAGTGCATGTCTGGTTTTTAGTGTGTGTGTGTGTGTGTGTGTGCGCGCGTGTGTACCTACTTGAACAGATCACAGAAGCTGGGCCATCATTACATTTGCCTTCGTCTGCTGTACACTGCAGGGGGTTCACTTCAGCACCAGTGCAACTCAAATGATACGCCTCACCAGTCCATGAAGACTCCACATAACCCTCGGCTATACGGTTGCCACAGCTCCGGTGATGACATAGAATGTCGGACATGAACGCGGTCCACCTGGTTTTGCAGACCTTCTTGTTATCGATAACCACCTCTCCGTAACAGCCACCGGTCAGCGTTATGTTTTTCCGATTTTCTGAATATGGAAGGGGTGAAGTGGAAGGAAAACATGTTTGAAAGTGTTACAATATAAATCGTGCTTACTTGTGGGGAAACATACTTGCATATATTTAAAAAGTAAATAAAAAAAAAAACTTTAAAATGTTTTCACAACGATTCAGAATCAAACAAAGATTCATAGCTTCATCTACCCTTGCAACTGATGCTCAACTGTTGCTCTTTAACAGGTTGGTCATTTTCTTTACAGTTCCAAATGTTCTGGTCTCCATCTTTGCACTTGTAAGTTTTGTCCCACCATTTCTCAAAATGGATGTTGGGCTTGCTGCTGTTGTCCTCCAACTCCCCGCAGCCCAGGCTCCCGCACAGGGCCCTGGACTCCCTGTCGCCCCAGCCGGCCGAGCTTATGGGGTGGAGGAGGTTGGAGGAGGTGGCCTTCTGGATGAACACGGGACCGCTGCACGCTTTCTCCCCCACCACCAGCGGATGACTCCAGCCTGTGAACAGCCAGTGGAGAGAGACAGGGCGGTTGAGCGAGTGCCTTCCAGGCTCACGCCTCCGGATCCACAGGCGGACATGTACATATGGCACGGCCTACAATTAAGCAATGAGCCCCGAGAGGCCCTAGTTTTCACTGATTTTAGAACAGCCAAGTGTTTCGTAACTAACCCCCCCCCCCTTAGCTGTTCTAAAATCAGTGTACTATGGACTCGAGTGGCTTTTCTAAAACTGTTACTACGTCGATCTAGCAAGACTTCATGAAACAAAGGCACAGCAACGAAAAATGTAACAACATATTCATAGGAAATCATTCTTCAGCCAAGAAATATATTTCCTCCATATAAATGGTTGCCATGCAACATCGAGACGCAGCTAGTCTAACTTTTGGGCAAGTTGTGGTAACGCATTACTATAGAATGAAATGCGGTCAAGGTTTATGTTTGTGTCGGATTTTACAACGGCATCGAACGTGATTCAGCCAATCTTAATCAAGGACCGGAACTATCCGTTTTAGAAGATAGACTTGTCCTGTAAGTCATGATTTCCCTTTGCTTTGTCCTTTACAGTTGGGTGGATGTAGGATGGGTGAACCCTGCCTGAACTTCCGGAGAATTTGAATTTCGCCCAGCAGCTCAGGCTGGAAACCAGCAGATCTATTTCCTCTGTTTACTGCCAGAACCTTTGGCTCCAATCAGAAATGGCCGTACTCAAGTCCTGGCACGCTATTGGCCGGTGACGTGACGATAACGAAACTTAAGCGACGCCAAGAGCAGTAGAAAGAAAGCGCAGCCTGCCCAGACTAATGTGCAATCTTAAAAGATTGAGCTTAGCATGGTGAAAGCCAGACTAGGGTGGATGTGCATTGTGGTGCAAGAGTAGCTTTTTAATGGTGTTTTTTTAAGGATGTAGTATGCAGAAGTATGTATGCAGTGTGCATGTGTAGTGCTGCACAGTGCTATATAGAGTGCTGGAATGGAATGGAAGGGGAAAGGTGTTTAGAGGTGGAAAGGGTAAGGGTCTTTCAGTTAACCTGTTGAATTTGCATAATAGGTGTAAAGTAATTCCCCATGCATTGGCCACATTGTATATAAATAGCATGACCGTATTTTATGCCAGTAAAATGAATAAAATGTGTATTGACCACACATGTGCACCCACTGTGCCCAATAGCCCCATATCAAAATTAAATTGTGTTTTAATGAAGAAATAGGAAAAGAAATGCAAAAGACAAGAAAATCAATATATAAACCCCAGGTAATAAATAGGCAGCATATTACAGTGTGCTTTTTGTGTCATAACATTTTGATTACCGCTGTGGTGAATACCACCCAAACTTACCCGAGCATCTGACACTTCGTTTCTGTTCGCCACAGGGTCCGGTCTCTACGGTGCAGTTCACTAGGGACTCGAAAGGCTCGGCACATTTGACCAAATGGGCCCGTGAGTTGGTTACTATGTCTGCCACTGTATTAGGTAATGCTGTTCCACAATCCGTTTCTCTGCAGATTGTTCCACAACCCGTTTCTCTGCAGATTGTGTCCTTCACTTTATCATCACCACATGCAGGCTGCCAGGACCCTGCCAGAAGGGCCCTCATTTCACCCCCACACTTATCCCGACTATGAGTCAGCTTGGACTTGAGGCTTCCTAAAAGCAAACAAAATCAATGGATGGGATAAACTACTGTACATAAATGAATAAAAAACATACATGTAGAATAGATAGATACTGTAGACAGAGAAATAGAGAACACTGTAAAAAATCCCAGAATTCTAGAATGTAAGAATCAAAAAACTCCCTCGCACGAATTGGTCAAAATGTCTTAAAATGTCTTGTTATAAGCAAATGAAGTGAAGCAAATGACTTGAAGTGTGCGGATTCTTCTCTTAAATATCCAGTCACACGGATGAGCGGTGATTTTTTACCTTTTTGCTTACTATAAGCAAATTATATAAAAATAATATGCATATATTCCCTTATTTTTATATAATTTGCTTATAACAAGACATTTTAAGACATTTTAAACAATTCGTGGGAGGGAGTTTTTTGGTTTTGTGGATACTGCTTAAAACAAGTTAAATTATCTGGGAAGATTTGCCAATAGAACATAAGGATTTTCACTTATAACAAGGTAAAAAACTTAAATCAAGTGAAACGGGGAGGCCCATTCAAGTGAATGAAGCATTCAATAGCGTTATGAAGAGCCGTGTAATAAACAGTGATATTCAATGGCAACACAACTAACTGGATGAATTGGCGAGCGTACCTGAGCAGACAACATAGGCAGTCGGCATCTTACAGGTGGCGTTCATCACAAAGCTGCAGCGGCTCAAGTCGGACACGTTGGTCGGGCAGTGCACACTGCTGACCGCTGCTTCCCCCCCTGACCTCTTCTTCAAACCATCGGGGATGGCGACGGGCCTTCCACAGCCCAGGTTCTGGCACAGCATCTCGGAGTGCTTGTCGCTCCACACTTCCCCGCAGACCCTATGGCAAGTGCCTCCATGGCACACGGTGGCCTCGCCCCAGCACCGACGCTTGCTCTGCTCCACGTCCGGATCCTGGTTGTTGTTGGTTAATTTCACTGTCACCGTATCTAATGTGAACGAAACACAGGGGGGAAAAAACTCACGAAAGAGACCTTTCCCACACCCCTCTCTAATCAAGGCGGGGCTACATGTTTTATCATGAGGTGAAAGATTTTAGGCAGATGGGTTGGGCCCTTGAGTCGTGGATCTGTCTGAGGTTTCTTCCTATATGTATCTCCAATTCTAGGGAGTTTTTTCTTGCCCCTGTTACTCATGGGCTCTCTTTGAATGTTTAACACTCTGTAAAGCGCCATGAGACTTGTGTAATGTTTTGGCGCGCTATAAGTGAAATTAAATTGAAATTGAAATTGAAATTTTAGAGAACTATTGAATTATGATTCATGCAATGCAATGGGGACATGATAAGGATTACCAGAGCATGTCACTTTAGCAGCCACGGTGGGCTTTGAACTGGTTTGTCGAAGCTTGCAATTGCCACTGGACTCTGGGCAGTCAAGCTGTTTCCACTCTCTGGACACGTTGTCAGCGGATGTGCTGATGCTGGTCATGTTGCCACACCGCATCTTCTGACAGACGTATTCCGCGGCTGTGTCATTCCAGGCGTCTGGCTGTCCGGAGAGGGAGTAAATCTGCCCTCCCTGCTCCACTCCAACTGTTCCTGAGCAAGGGGAATTCCCTCTCACAAAGAACTTCCAGCTACCTGTGAAAGGGATTCAAGGTTAATAGTCATAATCCCCTCACACTCAACAACAGTGAATATCTTACATCTCATAATCCACTGATGTAGTACAAAGATTTCATTCTCATTTGATTTTCTGAGGACGATCATCTACGCTACAATAAACACATTTTATGTTTTAAAGACCACCTGTGGTGAAAATCAGGTGTTTAACCTTTTTAACATGTTCATATGGTACCTGCTACTTTTACAAGACACACTGTATCATGAGCAAAATCAGCAGTGAATGTCATTGCCGAGGATTTCTGCTTTTGCATCTACAGTACGGTTCAATCAACCACCACCTGGGCTATTTAAGGTAACGAGCAGATATTTTGTCATAAAGATAACCTCTAAATATTTACTTTAAACAAGCAGAGAAGAGATGTATCAAACTGCTGGAGTCCATCTTAAAATGCATTGAATCTTTGAATGTGTTCATCATAACAAAACCCACTTCATAAGAAATTGGGGTTTGCATTGCTTTCTACTACGGGCTCAGCCCAAACTGGTGGAGTCCTACAGTGAGTTGATGCTATTTATTGGGATAGTTCATTACCTTTGCAGACAACCTTTATGAACTCCGTTTGACTGTTAACCCCGCCCTTTTCTTCCAGACATTTATGAATGGGATCGGTGGGCTGACATGTGGCCTTCAGTGACAGGTCCAGTGTTTCCAGTTTGTCCCCATCAACAAAAAGTTTGGTCCCGGACTCGTGGCCCTTCCCACATTGCACATGGGAGCAAACTACGTCAGAGTGCACAGTTTCCCAGCCAGATGCGCCCACTCTCTTCCATGCACCCTTGTAGTAGATCTCCACTCTTCCAGAGCACTTATCCAGACCATCACTGAGGCGCACATCAATGCTTCCTGTTACATTGCAGGAATGAAAGGATAAATTAATTGGTTTAATCTATCTACAGTATCTATCTATCGATCTATCTATCTTTATATCTATGTGTGTGTGTGTGTGTGTGTGTGTGTAGATATACATGAACAAATATAGGAAAAGCACATTCATTTGATTGTCTTCTGTTTTTTACATTATCAATTGCTCGTCATGTTGGTCAAAATGCATTACTGGTTCTTTGTTTAATTGTCCTACCCTAAAAACATCTCAGCAGTTTATTGCTTGAGCCATTACATGCAAATGTGTTCAACTGGTGAATCATGGGAACTTTAAATCAACCAGTGATCAACCAGCTCTCTAAGATATTTTTTTTATATTTACATGTCTAAAATGTTCTTCACTGTACAGTACTGCACTATTGTAAAACAGTATTTGTTTGTACTATTTATTATTCAGAGGAATAACACAGGAATTTGACATTGATGGCATTGATAGATTAATTATTGCTTTTTGGGCATAAAACAAACTTTTTGAACAAGTTGTGAGCTTTCGCTGGTATATTAGCCAACTAACTGTGTGATGCCTTATTTGTCTAAATAATTTTGAGAAATGCACTTACTGTGGTGCACATGTTAATGATTATATCTTGAAATGCACTAAAATGACGTGTAAAAACATGTAATAAGCAAACTCCAGTGCGCTGAGGGAGAGATAAGCAGTGTGTACTGTAGGTACCTGAGCAAATAATGGCCGTCTTTTTGTTGTTATTATTACAGGTGTCCCCCTGGCAGTGCCACAGGGACTCTGCGTGGTCTGCGCAGGACATGCCCCTCCATGGTCCTAGCTGCAAACTCTCTTTCTTGCTGGTGAACATGAATTCACCACAGCCCAGCTCCCGACACACCAAATGACCAATCTTATCACTGTTGACACACACCGCCTCACTTTTCTTCGTGTTTAAGTAGACAACCCCATAACAGTGGCTTTGCTGTCCTTTGCCATCTTTCAGTGATATGCTGACTTGCTCTGAGGGAAAGTGAGGGAAAAGAAACTGTGATGGCCATTTCATCCAATAGCCTGTATAGGAATTATGCTAAGAAATTGACATGGCTTTGAAGGAGAGGTGCAAACACACAAACTCCAGGTGCAGGCAACTGTTATAAACTTATGGAGAGAGAGAGAGAGATGCTGCACACTCTGAGTTACAAGTAGATTATTTATTATAAAAGCCGTAGGCTGAAACGTTACCGCTTTTATAATAAATAATCTACTTGTAACTCGGAGTGTGCGGCATCTCTCTCTCTCTCTCTCTCTCTCCATAAGAAATTGACATGAATCGGAAAGTGAGTTGCCTGTGGTGGCCAAATTTAATGCGACAAAATCATCATGCCATTGTGATCATGTGATATTGGTTCATCAAAGTTTAGAGCCATGTTCCACTGAGTCATGTATTTTACAGCCATTAGATACAGTTCTATTGTATATAATATTTTATATTTCTAATATTTCTCTGTACAGTCATTGACAAAAGTGTTGTCACCCCATGCTAAAGTTTACTAAAAAGAGGAATATAAAATCATCTTTTGGAAATTGATTTTAATGGCTTATGTAATAAAATGAGGAAAAATCCAACCTTTAAGGACACACCCATTTTCTATGTGAATGAATAATGTATCATAAATAAATAAATGTTCTTCCCAAAATACTGGGGTCAAAAATCTTGTCACCCCTATGTAACCCTATGGGAATTTAACACATAGGGTTAACATAGGGGCAGGCAGTTTTTTATTTTTAAAGGCTACTTATTTCATGGATCCAGGATACTATGCATCCTGATAAAGTTCCCTTGGTCTTTAGAACTAAAATTGACCCACATCATCACACACCCTTCACCATACCTAGAGATAGGCATGGTGTTTTGTTCAGTTTTGTTCAGTTAGCCTATTAGCTTGTTTGATTTGCATTGAGTTCAATGAGCATCAAACAGGCTAATAGGCTAACTGAACAAAACTGTCCTTAAAGGTTGGATTTTTTCTAATTTTATTACTTAAGCCATTAAAACCAATTTCCAAAAGATGATTTTATATTCCTCTTTTTAGTCAACTTTAGCATGGGGTGACAACACTTTTGACAATGACTGTACATGTCATTTGAGATGGCACAGAACAAAATGTCTCGTGACAATGGCACAGACAAATGGACACTAGAGTCACCAGGCCGATGATGGCTGATTTTTTTATATTACACCTGAGTACATTACTCAACTCAACTGCACATTATCCACTCGTACCTGAACAGGTGAGAGAGACATTTGAGGATGCTTCAGTTGTTTGTGACAAGTTGTGACCACAATTGACCTGGGCACATATGTCTCCGGGACTCCACTTTTGCGAGATGTTGACATAGTCCTCAGAGCTCACAGCCTGCCAGGCAGGTTCCCTAAATACCTCTAGGCTACCTGAGCATAGATTGATCTTTGCATTCCCCTTTAGACGGAAGAACAAATGCTCTGTGGAAAGATTGGAAGGAATTGATGAATTGTGGCATGGTCCATGCCATGGTATTGCAGAAACTTGTAGAGTGCCATTACAGCAATTCCCTTGTAGTCCTTACAGTGACACAAAAAAATAGAGTTGTTGATTTTGGAAAATGGATGTTACGGCGAGAGTCCTGAGATGCATTAGGAAGCATAATGCTACTCACACCACCAGAATACTCATATATTAAGTCATTTAACATGTTGTAAATCTCCTCTAAAGATGAATACAGAGCCCCCCACCACCATCATCCACTACAGGGCCTGCCTATTATCATACAGTACATTCTGCCCAGACATGTAGGCATCAGAGGTGATGTGTAAATACTCCATGGAAACAAGCATGATTGACTCACTTGAGCAGGTTACACTAGCAGGTGTTTTGCATTTTGTAGACGAAGTCCAGTCAAGACACTGCCAGAGATAGAGGTCATCCCTAAGGCAGTCGTAGGGTAGTATTTTGTCAGAGCTCTCAAGTTTTTGGGTCACTGGACTCTGTGTGGCTGTTCCACAGTTCAGTGATTTACACACCTGGTCTGCATGGTCTGGATGCTTCTCTGTATAAGATGAAACACATGGTACCTTTTGATAGTAAGTCAATAATTCAGTCTCCATTTTGTTTTGTTCTTTCCAGTCACATACAAGGTCTTCACGATTGTAGGTTCTGCCAGTTAACATCCACGTCTCTTAAAATGCCGACTCACGAGTGCTCACTTCTGCCTGTCTTCAACAATTCTACAGTATTATCCACATCACTGGCAGACACAAATGGTCTTTGGGGAGGTGGTAGGACAGATGTAAATTGAGCAGTAGTTGAGTCCATTTTAAACACATATAAACTGTTCAAACGACCGGTAATTCTTACATACACATCGGCCATGTTTAGAGTTACAGTGTCAGACTGAGGAAAATAGAATTTATTTTTAGATTCTACTACGCCACCTGTGGGTGCTAACCCTATAAGATCTAGGGAACACAGGTAACATTTCCAGGTCAGAGACATTGGTTTAAAAAATATGTATTATATTAATGAATCTCAAAAAAGGTGGATAGCTGTTATCATGAACATAAGCTAGGCGATAGAAACTACTTTTAAGTCATGTATTTCCAAAACATTTTGCTTGTAACTGCATTCCTGGATTATTTTCTTTGAAGAAACTTAAGCATTCAGAACAGAAACTGTATGAAATGCCGTACATTTATTACATTTCGGTGTCTAAAGATGAGAAATGTGTGAAATGTTTTGTAAATCGCTGTGTGTAGTGTTTTGCAAAAAGAGTGCATTGCCATTGTGCTTAATAGTGCAGGTGGGCCAGTATTTCGACCTTGGGTGTAAGGTTTCACTAAACATGACATTCAAGACTATCCTTGTTTATCTGTCTTCATGTTAAGCAGGATTGCCACAGATATTCAGTTTTGCAAGATTACAGTCTTCTTTGTGTTTCTGAAGCCATAGGTTGAAATGTCCAGAAATAGCATTAAGCAGTAAATAGATACTTGTACTCACTCCATCCATCTGAACACAGATAATAGTTGTCTTTTGTTGTGTTGAGTCGCACAAATCCAGCACATGCCCTTTCTTTCCCCAGTACCAGGCTGAGTTCAGGTTTTTCTAGGCAAAAAGGGAAAACATAGTTAAAGTCTTTGAGCTAGAGGGGTTGGTCGGTACCATTTAAGGAGAATAAGTCTCATTGTGATTTTTTCCAAGGTACATCGCTCTATAATTAGAAAATAAGTGATAGCATTCAGCATTGTGTGTTATCACCCTGTCTATGTCTATTACTGTATATGCTTATGCAGGGATATATTGGTCAATAAGTATGGCTCAGTAAAACATCTTAATGAGCAAATAATATAATTGGAGTGTCTGCATCCCTGATACAAATATTTGGACTATTCACACAATGTATGACGCATGACAACAAATGTGTTGTGCACATCATCAGAAAGACGAATTCTAAAATGTTGCGGCACTAATATCTGTTCAAATTAATTTTCGGGTGGAGAAGTTGTGTTTCATTTTCATAATATTTGTTCAGTGAATACATATAACCGTTAGTCTGTTAGTTAACAGAAATTTTGAGCATGATGCTCAGGCCTATTACTGTAACTATACTGTAAGTCTGCCTGCAAATTCTCATCAGGATGTGGAAGAAGATAGCTCAGTGGTTAACATCATAGTTGAATTATGAAGGAGTCTGGGGTTCGATTCCTGTGTAAAACATTTTGGCAGTATACTCTAATTTGGCAGTTTACTCTAATTGGACAATTAGTCATTAATGAAACTGATTAAGATACATAGAACTATACATTGTCAGGTTCACAAGCTCAAATTTATTAATTGGGGCCATTTGGCCATATTCTGAATTGGTTGAGAATTGATTATATAGGGCCAATGTTTCTTTACACAAGGAAACTATGACTAAATAATAATACATAAAAATACAATTCCTAAAGATATTATATGAATAGTTTTGCACATATCTATATTTTATATATATGTGCAGTCAAAATTAGCATGATAATTAATTCAGAGACATTCAGATTCTCCTGGTTCGCTTTGAGCTTCATTAACAGGAATATTTCATATTATATTATATTTCATTATATTAAAGGCCTACACTCTTGCGACATTTTGTAGTTTCTGTTTATTTTTTAGTCTAACCAAAGATCCTTAAGAACCATTTTTCAACCGTCTCTGGTCTAACTAATAAAACAATACAATACAATACAATATGTATATGTAAATAGAGTTCTTGAAAGAGTCATGAGTCATGCATAGTGCAACACTCACCGGAGCATTTGATATTAACATGCGAATGAGGACTGGACTTTACGACACCCCATGTTGGAGATGGGCAATCCCAGAGCTGTTCTTCCTTCCCTGTACAGTTAATATCATCTGCCCAAACCTTTTGTTCTAAACGGTGGTCATCCATGAAGTCAAAATTAGTTTGGACTTCAGTGCCACATTTCAGGCTTCTGCACACAACATCACTGTTGTTTGTCTTGTCCCAGTTGATGCGTCCGACATGGCCCCATTTGCCCTGATGGTAGACATCCACTCGGCCTTCACAGGGGTTACCGCTGGTACCGCTGAGGATCAGCCTGTTCTGCCCTGTAAAGCACAAGACAGGCTTTGTTTCAAAGTTGCACAGGTGTGATAATACAGTATGTGCTGGTACAACATCTTAAAATGTCTCTGAATGCGCCACAATGTTTAGCAATTATAATAATATTGTATATACTGCTATTGTCAAGGAATAATTATTCCATATACTGTACATATACTGTGCATCATATTTGTGAATATTAAGTTTATTGATTTTGCATGCATGAAAAGAGACTAGACCATGACAAGAGAGACTCGAGGCATGGGAGAGTTATTAGCCATTAATGCTTAAATGTATATCAGGCATTATTTAATATTATATATTTCACTGATGCTATCACATGGTAATTTACTGGCCTTTAATATTCAGATGTACAGCAAAATTCAGCAAATGTTCAGCAAATGTAAGTGTGAAAAGTACTGGTTAGGACTTTGTATGTTTGCAGTGGAAAATATCTGCATATCTGACAGAATATCACAGAATACCTCACACGCTCTTTGGTGGTGTATCATTTGTGGGCTAGAGGGAAGAACCTGTGGCTGTAGTAGCGCACTAAGGCAGATGTTTAGATAGCAGCTTGTTTCCCAGCCAACTAAGCAACTTAAACCACAGCCCGTAGCAACAAAACTGCCAACAGCTTCAAATAGCTCAACCCAACTCTGCCCCAAACTGGCCCCAAACTTACTCAAGATTTACTTTCTTTCAACTGGGATTTTTTTCTTTTCATATAGCATTTCTGTGATATTAACTTTGAAATTGCTGCATAATGTGCAATGATTAGTGCAATGTGTAAAGATTAGTTACTTCAGATATTTGAAACATTTGGTTTTTGAACACAACATATTATGTTATAATAGAGACAACACGCACAACGAAGCGGTGGTCATATAATTTAGGTTTAGTCACTCTTAGTCTAGAGTTTTTCTTCAGTAATTTTGTGTCAATGATTACCGGGACACTGAAAGACAAAACTTGGTGGATGACATGGAGCCATTGCTTTTTTGTTGTTGTTGTTGTTGTTGTTAATGTTTTTTTAGGGTAGGGCAGACAGTTTTCTGTGAATATCTTGAGAACCGTAGGGCCTAGGAGGACCACATGTTTTTTTGCAGGTTGGTCTCAAAGGGCCATATCAACCCATCCCATAGCCGCTCATTTGACAGTATAGCACCACCTAGTTGAAAATGAAAAAGTTTTGTAATCGCAGGTACAGTATCTCTGGCTAACATGATCAAAACTGCACAAAATTGGAGGTGTAGGATCATTATGACCTCTGAATGTATGCCAAGTTTAGTGGAATTCCGTTCACGGGGAGCCATACAATAAATTAATGTATGTATACTTTTAGTGACTGTACATTACACATCCACTCATGTCCTCATGAACACATGCAAATACATGAAAAGACACATGCATACACACACACACACACACATACAGTACATACACACACACACACACGCACGCACGCACACACACAGTAAACATGCAGGCATACAGTATGTACGCAGACATACACATGCACACACACAGGCATATTCATTTTTATTTAAGCATTAATGCTTTATCATTTTTCATGAATGTAACACTGAATGTGACCATCCGTTTGATTTGAGAATAAAACATTTATACTTTTAAATAATTGCAGAATTGCAGGTTAAACTGTACTATTTAAAAAAATATATATTGCCATAATTCAGATAGGACAGTGAACTGAAGAGTGATAGGAATTGAGTGAGGGAGAGATCGAGACGAGGTAAGGTCAGAAAAGGACCGGGGGGTGGATTTGATCTAGAATGCTCTGGACTGTGCAACCACTTACACCACAGTAGTCAGTTTCCTTGAGTAATTTCGGTCAATTTTGGGGGGGATTAAGAAAACTATATATTTTTGGAATCCTTACACACTGAAGAATCGGGAAATCTTTGGTTGACAATTTTCAGAAGTCATTAATACAGTCATTTTGGGTCCTATTCTTAAATTGGAATTGATTAAATATACCACCTGCAGAAATTAAATATGCAGCTGTAACTCTTGTCTACAGCCACCGATTTGTCCACAAAGCTGATAATGGTGGGTTAGGTGAAGTTGGGGACAAAATGTGGAGTTTTAGTTGACTGTTGCATCAAAGCAATAAAGAAAAACTGTAAAGCATTAACTCTCAAATGTGCGCTACGATTGTTTTCTGGGTCACCAGAAGTCCAAACCTACTCTCTGAAAAATAAAGATGCTTACAGTAAATGGTTCTTTTCATTTATATGGTTCCAAAAGAATCATGATGTTGTATTAAACATTTACATCAAGTGAAGGATCTTCACAATGGGAAATGGCTATTCAGAAGGACTATTTTCATGGGCTACCTGAAACAGGCTCAAGTTGTTAAATTAGCACACATGCATTAGTAAAACCATGCACCAAACACCATACTCATAAAATGAAAGACAAAGAAGGACGAAGAAGACCATAATCTCACATCAAATGTCTTTGTGTCTGGATCAAATACAAATAAACAGACATACTAAAGTTGATTATCTAAGTTGTCTATCACTGGGTTATCCTAGGCCTATGCTAAAACAATAATAAATAAAAATAATAATAATAATAATAATAATAAATGATCCCCACAATCACTACGTTTTTGTATTTGACCTGCTTCTTTTTTGTCTCAGCTGACAAAGAGTTTAACAAAATCAAAATCAAATACAAATCAGCAAACACTTCTCAACTAAATACTTTAAATATATTTTTTTATGAAATAGGAATGAAATAAATACCAATGAAAGACTAACCTTAATCTAAACAATTGTCAATGTCTTTAAAAAAAAAAAAAAAAACTGGCTTGTAAAAAAATAGGGGGAAAAAATCTGGCTTAAGCCAGCTATCTATGAGTCTCTGGAAGCATAACGTTACATTCATAATGCTGCAGACCCTAAGTAAAGGCCAAATATCATTTATCATTCTTCCCCTTCACGTTGTCCCTCAAAAAAGAGTGACAATACATAGGAGAGAATATTCTCCTTGGATATAAAACACCAGCATATAAAACACCAGCATAGGTGACAGCGATTGAAACACTTTTTACACTTTTTGTTTTTAAAAACATAATTTACAAACAAATCTACTGTGCCACACTGAAAGTTAATATTTTGTCCTATAGCAATAACCTCTATCTGTCCTTTTGTCAAATACAGTTTGACAGCATTTTCAGCCCTGAACAAAAACGTTTCAGGAATTAGGCTAATGTGGAACGTGCGTAATGTTTCATTTAACTGGTCTGAATGTGGAACCCACAATTATCCATGTTCATAAAATCGCGATGTTGCGTAAACTTGCGTTCAATCCTGATACGGTGAGCTTAGCTAGCTTACATGGTAAGCACCTGGCCTACTTAATGCAGATGTTTGATAGGCTATTAGCCTACATTTGTGAACTCTTCAACTGTTGTTACCTTAAAATACTCAACATGCTTGCCTTTAACAGGGGTGCCTGTTTCCATGTACAATTTAGTTTGGATGAGTTTTGTCTGCTCATGTGCCAACAATTTACGGTAGCCTATACCACACACTGGGGGGGGGGGGGGGGGGGGGGGGGTCTTGTCGATTTTGTTCTCAGTTTAAGTGAATCCATATTCTAGCCTACTTCAAATAAAGTAGGCCTAGCATTTCGGCGATGTTTTATTCAGTTTTGACCACAAGCTCCTCAACACACCCAAATCGGTTCCGCGACCCACTTTTTGGGTCCCGACGCCCAACCCACCAGTTAACCTAAGCTATGTAAACTTACCACAATGTCAATATTATATTACGACAGTATTTACAAAACTATAGTTAACACTTACTGACCCAGCGGCTGAGTAGGCCTAGGTAGAATAGGCAGGTAGAAATATTAGGCAACAGGACGTAATACTGAGTTGCGTGTGTGATTGGATTTAGGCCTATAGGCCTATTGTAAACTGATATGCTAAAAACAATAAGCAATGTAGGCTGACGGCAAGCGTATGCAAAGCTACATTTCTGACATTTTGAACTAGCGTGCTGCAAGTGCAGTAACTATAAGAGCCTGTTGATGGCTAGTCGTAGATTCTGGGGTGGCCAATCGACTCTCGACTCGAGGGTGCCTGTGTGGCTGTGCCACCCCGAGACACCCCGAGACACCCCGAGACACCCCTGGCGCTATATTGCTCCATTAGCTGTTGGGTGCAGCAATTCGAGCTTGGCTAAAACTGATTGTTATCATTTTTGTTTCGTACCGACAGTTCTCGGTGACCTCGAGAAACGGACATATTGTATGTGGAAACCGGATTTCTCCTTTAACCTACAGTAGGCTATCTAAGTCTTTTATGTCAACTAATTTAGCAAAAGTAGCCTATATCTGCAACATTTTTTTATAATAAATAGTGCTTTTGTTTTTTAAATGTTGTGAAATACAGACTAGGCCTACATTCTATTTTTGTGATTAGTGCCATAAAGCACTCAACTTCATAAATAATATCTCACATTTGTAATGTGACCAGGTCATTCTATACTTAGAAATAGTAAATGCATTGCATAAATGCATAAATGCAAAAGGTTTGTCACTGCTTTAAAATATTTATGAAATACAAGAAACTTGATAGACCATAAACTATAATTATTGTGCACTATTCACAGTAAAACACAATAATTTAAAACATGTGCTATATAAATGGTAATCATCGCTGACAACTCTGGTTTTACAGATGCCTCTGTCTGATGTTTCAGTAGTCTAGATGTGTTTCTATCACACACAATTGGGAAAATATCATTGTACTAATGTACATTTACAATGTACTGTATATGTATATAAACATTTAACATTTAATTGAGTGTTTTGGACATTATTTAGCACACTGGAGTGTCTCTTTTATCCAAGTGCCCTGCATACTGCAAAATAAAAGATCGAACAAAGTGTGCAATTTCAAGTGAGTACGTACATCTTTCCATGGGAGCCTGCATGACAATCTTCATCCTTCTCATTTGCTCTCTGATTTCACATGACAAATATTTATGAATGACTATAAATGACTATAAGTAAAACGTAACTGAGAATGTAATGTTGGCCTACTATCAAAGCACTGTGTCCTTGTCAACTCCTCACAGTAAACAAGATGTTACCATAGATGACAGAAACGTGTAGTATACAGTATCTGTATTATTTATCATTTGGGACTATGGGGAAATAGGAAAAAGCTGCTCACCCTTAGAAATGATCTAGTTTGAATCAGATATCAGAAAAAGCATTGGTGATTTTTTTTTTTTTTTTTTTTTTTTTTTAGATGCATAATACAGTTTCACAAGGCGAAACTGAATACACATTTAATTTTATATAGAGATACACACATTATGCAAAGCAACTGCATTCTGAAGGTGTCTATTGATATTACAGTACATAAATCATATTAAATTGTACTAATATCTGCCAAACTCTTTACACTGTTACACCTGCAAACACCACTTTGGTAAATTATGAATATACAGATTTGTATATAAAATATATAAGTTTGCCAGCGTTCAAGTAAAGTAAATAAAAAAAAAAGATCTTACCGTGGATGGCTTGTATGTGCAAGTATAGCAGTAAGAAAATCATCATGGCAAAGAGGAGGTGACACTAAGGCTCAGAGCAAAGGTGCACGGGTTTATAATGGGAATCATGACATCAGCAGAGCAGACCGATGCCTCTGTCTCAGCATCCTGCTCACACACATGTGCTTCGCCCATATTGGGGGCATCTCCTCCTGTACCTACTGTACACTAATCTAAACTTTCAGTATAAGACTGCTGTTGGACTCCCTGATGAATGCTTGATGCTGACATACCGAGTGTTTTAAAAATGTTTAAAAGTACCAAAGTGTCATGAAAATAAAGGCTTTTCAACTATTTTGAAACAGAGAGTGCCTTGGCTCAAACAGACATGATGGTGCATTGATTGACGTGAGAATATGATGAGAATATGAGTGGTAATATCAGCGGCCGGCGTTTTTTTTTTTTTTTTTGCAGGCTGGTAGGAGATGTGGACTAAAGAGCCACAAGACCAGGTGCCCCCAGTCTACCAGACTGACCACATGGGGCCATGAAGGGGCCGTTTCCTCGGCATCCATGACACCACATATACTCAGACTTACAGTCCCATATACTGTAAACCCAACACCTTGGTTTCTTATACTTATGCTAATTGCAATTCATCATTTTGAATCTATTTTATATCATTTTATATTTACTTTCATAAGTAAATTTAATGTAAAAGTGTGCACTACTTTCATGTTGCCACCAAACAAGCGTGGTTGGAGTGACAACTGTGCTACCACTGTAAGGTTGCTGGAGGGAAGTTACAGGCATGAGAAAAGGTTTCATTATAATCACATGTCTACTGATTAGCTTCTCCATAGCTTCTCACAGTGTCTTATCTATGAATCAGAACACCCTATGGTGGTGGATGTACTCAAATAAAAGTACATATATGTGAAAAATACAAAATATACACTAATGTTCAAAGGTTTGTTCACAGAGAAATATTCTAGCTTTTGAAATAAAATGTTTTGCTTTTTCATTATTAGAAAGCCTTTAGCAAACACTGTCTGTGTGGAAACGGAAAACTGTTAAACTGTTTTGGGAGCCGACACAATCGGCTCCTTATTTGGAGCATGAGCACTTCTGGATTTAAAAAAGAATGTTACATAAAAAAAAGAGCTTTGTTTAGAAACTCATCAGTTTATCATTCTGAAACACTGAGATAATTCCTCATAAATATTGTAAAAAAAAATAAGAAACAATTTGAAAGATATGCAATTCTCAAAACAAAAAGTGCAAACTGGCTTGAACCATGAGACAAGGTCAGGCAGGAGGCCCTTGCACAGTGGTGCAAGGAGGTTCTCATTTGATAGACAGATACCTCATGCCTCATGCATGCATGCATATATAAACACCAGTCTTATCTTAAAGAGTGGAGAAGCCCTGCCCAGCCTAAAGCATCCTGGTGTTATCACTGACGAATTTAATCGCAGCATTCCATTTATAGCTCCAACAGTAATCAAAATGGAAAGGAGCTGCTATGCTATAGACAGTACATAGCTACTTACATGAATTCAGAGCTTTCTTTCCACAGACTACTGTTCATGCATTCCCTCCATTTGTATATGAGTTATGTTAATAGTTTCCTACAAAGAAGCACATTTATTATATTAACCAGATCATTCATTATTACGCTTCTCAACTGCAGAGGGACCCCGAGAACAAATATTCTTTAATGCTGCAAACACTGCAGAGCAATAGAGAGCATTATAGGTTTAATTCTCTAAAGCCCGTAGCTGCTGTCAGCGGTTCATTAGAATTGTACTGTAAAAGTTGTGGCTGGCCATGATTCGTAAAAGAGACATCTGCTGTGGTATAACCTTCATTTATTAAATAATACAGCGTTTGTGGAACACCAGCCCTTTTATTGAAATGCTGTGGATATGTTGCTATTGGCACTTTGTTACTGATTGACCAGCTGATTAGTTCCAGTGTGAAGATCATCCACCATGACAGTGATGATGAGAATCTATTTGGGACACTCTACCAGATACAGAATGTGCATTTTCCCAAATTAAACAAATATTCTCATTTTTGCATCTGAACATTCAGTCAGGACATGTTAAGAGAAACACCTATCGTGCCATCTCAGGATGTATCTGCTTGAATAAGATACATTTTAAACACTTTTAACCCTACAAATGTCAGGTCTTGTGATGGACAAATCTGTATGCTACAATGAATTTCCAAAATAGCATATTCTTATTGATCAATTGTCCCTGCAGGAATGCATCTAGCATAGTTTTTTAATCCTCATAACAAATATAAGCAATTTTACAGAGAAATGGTAAAACGGTATAAGCACTTTCAATTCATTCATTCATTTGCTTGCATGTAGTGGTTGCTTACTGTATGCCTCTCCCTACCCTGTTTGGCATCCTTTGGATCATGATTCATCACCATATACAACAATGCACATTCAGCCTATATTCAACAGTGCACAGTCCCATTGCTACTAGACCAGAATGTTGTTTTAATTGAAAATGTACACGGTAAACATGGTGGAACACTTCTTGGCCTCTCTGTCACAGTCACCTGTAGATGGCCACAGTATCTTGATGAACTGGGACTGATGTGGAGCTCGGCTCTGATTGCTTTTGATGACTTTTTGTGCTTTATGACTTGCTGGCACCACCCTTGCTGATTCTGCTGCATATGCTTTGTGAATGTGCCAATTATGCCAGCCGAGAAACAAGCAGTCTCTATAGGGGCCCCAGACTTGCAATTAACAGCAAGGAGTTTAAGCAGGCCAGCCTATAGAGTTCCACTGAAATTGTGTCTTTAGATATATAGATACAACAGAATCAACCCTAGAAAGATACTGGTATGTGTCAAGCAATAGGTCCATACAAACAACCCAGGTAAATTCAGCTTAAATACCACTGGTTTAAGCTGTGCATTTGAGAGAAAGGTTGAGTGTTCTAGTTTGGTTTGTCACTTTGCCGCGTCTAGTGGAACGAGGCGGAGGGCTGAGGCGGAGGGCTGTGGTGAGATGAGGTGCAGCCGCTGAGCGCGCAGTGCTGAGAAAGGAGAGGGAGGCGCTCTGATGTTCAGATTAAAAACACGCACAGAGCTTCATCCGACTCCAGCGTTGTAAAACAGATACGCTTATATCATGGCTCTGTAATCAAAGAGTGCTGATAACATGGAAATGGCAAGACTTCAATATGGTCTTTTAAAAGGCCCAGACAGTTTCAAGTGAAATCATTGCATTTTGCTGTATTGATGTTATTATTGATGTTATTAAACATTAACTGACGTTGTGATGTATGTTACATTGATTTTGGTGAGGTGGAGAAGTGGTAACATCACCGACCGACTAACAGTCAACTTGGGTTCCATTCTTGAACCAATCCAAACCTCGGACGTGTTTCGTGTCTGTGTTGCTTTGTGTAAAAGTGTCGGCTAATTATCAAAGAACTTTAAAATTCAGAAAATAATGATAATAATAACTTAAGCTTGATTGAATACCAAAATTCAAATAGAGTAAAATGTATACATTTTTAAAAAAAAAAAAGTTTGGATATTTATATAAAATCGTTATAGTTTGTATATCTAGAAATAAAATTCACTTAATACATGTAATACCTGAAACAATATGTTGAGAAATGAAACCTCTACCTCTGACAAGATGATTGGTAATATATGATTTAATTATAGGAGTAATACATTATATTATTATTATGTTATTATAGCTTAAATAAATAAAATATATTATTGTTTATTAAATTATTAAATATATTTACCCAAACACTTGTTACACTGTAAACAGTGGATGTGTAAGACTCAGTGGTTATAAACAAGCCACAGTCAACCCTCTAGCATGTTCATATTAAACATATTATGAAGAATACAAGCATATCATTTGAGATTCATTTAATTTAATTTCCATTACATTTTGATTAGGTGCTCATGTTGCTTTCCACATATCATGTTTTTGTAAATAATTAGCAGATGTCCCAACTTCAAAACAACTATCTAGAGTAGCATTGCAAAAAAAAGAAAAAGAAAAAAAAAAATTATCCATATCCACAAACTGGGTTGCATTTGGTGTATTTTGCACATTTGTAGTTATTAGTGTGTTTTCCCTTTGCTTGCTGTTTGCCTGCATGCCGTTTGGCTCCATCAGGGAGAGAGTGTTCCTTGCAGCTAGATGTCACTGCTGCAAAGGCTGCCAGGGCCCCCACCCTCCTCAGGGGCAGGGGCGGCATCTTGTGTGGTGCTGGTGGTGGTGGTGGTGGTGGTAGTGAAGATGAGAACTGCCATGCAGCTACGGAAACTCAGCAGGCCGTGGCTTCTGTGGTCTCCCTCTCCTGCACACGCTCAGTAGCGCGCTCATGCTTAGCAACCGCACACTTCTCAGAAGTATACGCAGGGGCTGCTTTCTAAAGATAGCCAGTGCTGGGGGATGCACTGTAGCACAGCTTTCTCAAGAAATGAAGCTTTTCCGATGCTCTGATGAGCAAAAGACTAGCTTTTTTTTCTTTTTCTTTTTTTTTTACCCCTTTCATCATCTGATAATTAAGCGCATTACTCATTGCTTCGGTTAGTCATCACAAGAGTTTCTTGGATTGGCAGGAGAAGACAACTTTGTGTGGCTTTTCCTCCCACAACATGCTATAAGCAACTTATCTGGAGGATGACAGATTAACACATTTTGCATGAAGTCTTGTTTGTGTTTTAAACAGTGACAGAGGCAGTGACTCAGAGGTGTGAACCAAGAGTGATGTGAACATTGTGCAGCTGTGCTCAAAATAACTAATTAAGCCCTGTTGAAGTGGGGTTTTTTTCTTCTTTTTCAATGTCTGTTCTGTTGCAGGATAAGAATTTGTTTTTCATGGCAGCAAGTCATGTGCAAACTCAATCATATCTCATGTGACAAACATTCTGATTTACATTAGACATTAAGCAATGCTTTGCTGCTGTGTGTGCATTTTCTCTTTATGACACACCCAGCTACATGTAGGAGCCATCTCTAAAGGGTACCTGGTTCTGACATGCACAGCACTGCCACCAGCTGCTTTCTGTAGAAACACTGATCACATTCATTCTCACACTACCCAGAGTAATGAAGGCAACTTGCTGGTGCTTCAACCGCATCACTGCATAAAACAACATTACATTTATATATATATATATATATATATATATATATAGAGAGAGAGAGAGAGAGAGAGAGAGAGAGAGAGAGATAGCGCTCTGGAAAAAATAAAGAAACCACTGCATATCCTACTGGTTGCTGAGTGATATTTGAATGAGTTGACAGTCATATTCAAAATGTATCTGTGTGTGTGTATGTATGTGTGTTGTGTGTTGTGAGTGTGTGTGTGTGTGTGTGTGTGTGTATGAAAGATGCAGATAGAGAGGGGGGGGGGGGGGGTCGACCACCATGCGAGAGAGAGGGGGTGGGGGGAGAGAGTAGAATAGAGAGGAAACATCGATCTTAATTCAAACAGCTATCTTATACATGCACAAATTCACAATTTCAAATTCATTTCTGTACATCCCCGTTCATATGTCTCTCAGCGGTATATACACACAACGGCCTGCTGTGTTTCACAAGTACATGTGCACCCAGGAATAGCCTGCAGTGGAAAATATTAGTGCAGTCCCACTCCCAGGGGTGCTGTAAGGGCGAAATATGTGGTGGCAAACATGTGTAATGGCAGGGCCATCTGTGGCAGTAGGGGGATTCTCAGGATCCAGAAATGGACAGGTGCCGGAAGACAAGCCAGCCTATGAGTAGGCCTATATGTTAAAGTAAAAACCTATTTGTGGTTGCACCTTTGCATTCGATTTAAAGATTTCATTTCCACATTTTTCCTTACACCATATGGGATTTCTTTTCAATCCAAAACATGATGGCGAATGGTAGATCTGGGCTGGCATTAGGTGGGCCGGGGCTTGTCTCTCGCCAGCAAGATCGCCTTTTTTTTGTGTTTCCCAAGAACTGCTGTGTAACCACAGTGCAATGAACTCCCCCTGGTGGTCAGGATACGCTACTCCCAACGTGCTGGGTAAAACTTGAATTAATGAATACAGTTTTAAAAAGAAATGGTTGGAGGATATCAGAAGTGGTCTCAAAAACAATGATGTGATTGTTCTAGCTAATTACAGAAGGACTCCTTCAGTATCAGAAAACTCCACAAATATGTTTATTAATCAAGGATTAATGAACAAATTACTTTATAAACAGAACTCTGTTATGCTACTAAAACATAACATTGTGCTTTTATAGACTTGACCTCATATAGACTTCAAGCCAAATGAAAATGTCACAAATGTAGGTGAAATACTGACACATGAGTCATTTGTGTTACTTTTGCTCAATTTGGTTAAATGTCCTGAGTGTAAGAATTAGCAACAAGCCAGTAGGTTAGCTCAGATAAGTTCATGAGAGAAGAGTCATGTCTTCATGCCAACTACAATAACAAAACCACACACCCACACACCCACACACACACACACGCAATGATGTTTAAAAACATACTGATAACTCTTGCCAATGGTGAACTCAGCATAAAAGGGTTTGATTGAAAATACACACTAAGTATAAATCAGGTCTCAATCTGTTCTGACTGCCTCAAGACAACTGCGTTACAACCCATGACAACTATTCTTTTTTTAGTTTTTGATTTGGCCCTAAACAGAAGTCTGGTTGTTTCAAAAAAACACTATGTAGTTATTTTACCTTAATAACCGCACACTCGGTTTGTGCTATGTGCAACAACTGTGTGGCCCGTGTCGCCAGTGGATACAAATATACCAATTCTTGCATTGTGTTGCTCTAACACTAAAACAGCCACAACAGCCCTTTTGATCATTTTGAAATGTATATTTTTAACTAAATTATACATTTCTGTGACTTGAAAAAACTCCTTTATTATGGGAACGAAACAGAAATATCCTGTTTAAGTTTAAAGGGCTTTCTACAGAGTTAAGCCAGCCTTTGTTTTTCTTAGCAAATACAGCTCCTTCCTCCCAGGTAGACCAGGAAGGCCCGTGGGAGAAAGAGAGCTAAGATGGTGTTTTAGCTTATAGCACATACACATGTCACACGGCATTATTTCAGAGATTATGACACACATCCACAGGATTTTTGAAGATCTCCGAGGCAATTCCGGCATGGCTTGCATGTTCTAGAGAGGATTAAGAAGGCAGCGCTTGGCTAAGTCTTCTCTCCTCCCTGGTGCATTTCCATCCTTGCTTGCGAGCCCTCGATGTAAAATAAACAAAGTGATAGAAATGAGCAAAGGGATGACGGCCAAAAAAAATCACTTGAGCAAGCAGGTGAGGGAACGATTAAGAATACTTTCAGTCAACTTGTATTTAAATGAGCTGGGATGGGGGTTTTTTTTCTCTCCATGCAGATCCATATATTCACTAAAACTTTTTTTTTGGGGGGGGGGGGGGGGGGCATAACACTGCAATATGTGACTGATCTGTTAGAAGACAAACAAGAGTGATGATGCCTTGAATTAAGAATGTACATGTCGGATTTATTAATTGTGTGTCACTGCTGTACAAAAGCACACTCTGATGAAACAGGTCGTGATGGCTTATTGCAAGAGATTTACTCCCGTAGCGAGAACTGAGAACTCAATTCTAAGCTTGAATTGTTCCAACATCCCTGATAGAAACACAGAGAACATGCACAATGTTCTCTACATGCAATCTATCCGTATTCATTGAATTTGCTTCATTGTCAAACGGATATTGAGAACACATGACTGTAAGCTCGTCCAAAGGGTTATGTTTACATTTTCAGTCATGTCTGGTGTTTTCTCTGCCAAAAAAGGGAAAGGAAAGCCAACACTGGTCTCTGAATTCTGCGCACTTTATTTGTGGAATAGAATACTATACACCTCTGTGCTTTTCATATCTAACTCTCCTTGTTCCTCCTCCTACACACAAACTAATTCAACAATGCTCTCCTGTCAGCAGTGCAGGTGTCTGTCCCAGCTCCCATTCACAGTAGCCAACCCACTCATCAATGGATGATTCAACATAAAAATAACTTTGGAACAATTGCTGTAAACAGAGTAACAAATACATTTGTCATCACAGTCAAGTGCAAGTACTCTTTTCAGTTTTAAAAATTAATTATAATATGCATTTATGTTTTTAGTAAAA
Source organism: Sardina pilchardus (assembly GCF_963854185.1). Classification (NCBI taxonomy): domain Eukaryota; kingdom Metazoa; phylum Chordata; class Actinopteri; order Clupeiformes; family Clupeidae; genus Sardina; species Sardina pilchardus. Next base: position 24,528,351 of record NC_085000.1, on the reverse strand, counting down.
TAATTACACTATTTATTGCCAACATCCGTTACTGTATGTTAATACACAGAAAATATGTCCTTGAAAAGAAGTGGTGATATGTAAGCACTAACATATTTTCAGTCAGAATGGTCCATAGCATCGACACATTAGCATGTTTGGCGCATGAACCACATGATTAACATGATAAAACATAATAGAGAAAAATACATGAATAACTGAAATAAAGCTCAACCTGTTCCAGCCAAAACAAACTGAAGAGCCCATCCAAAACCCTTGCAGTAAGACAATGAATGCAGTCTTAACCGAAAGCTAAAAGTCTGACCCCACCCCTACACATGTGACCTTCCCTACGACGTCCATTCACAATAGGTGCCTCTCATGCAGCGTTTAATACGTCCTCCCTCGCTCCTCGGACCTCGATCCTCACTGATCTACATAAAGAATGATGGGGGGGAAACAATGGGATAGAGTCTATCCAGTGTTAGTTATAGATCAGTGGGAACGCCCCTCGAGGATCAAGCATCGAGGATCGAGGAGGCATGTTGAGAGGCACCCAATGACTCCAGATTTTCTCAAGGGACTGCCTGAACATACCTACAATACCTACAACGGTATCCATGCATATTTGTGATCCGTTAACACAAGCCCTCTCCAACTCACCACACGCACGCACGGACTGCACAACCATACTCATCCAACCGAAACATTTTTGCAAAGAACATGCCTGAATCTTTGTATTTTTTTATTATTATTATTATTATTATTTTAAATTTCATATATTTTTTCATTTAATTTTTATTTGTACACTTCTGGTGCAGCACTTTTTTAAAATTATTATTAGTCTATAAATGTTGAATTCACTGATAATCAGCAAAAAATGAAAAGATTAACACAAACAAAATAAAGAAAAGGGAGTAGGTTCCATGCAAAAATAGGTGAGAACAACCTCTCCAAGGCTTGGTTCTCAGCCATCTACGGCAACAACATGCACTGTTGGTATTAGGCTAGTCAGATCACTGACATTTTTTGGTAGGATTCGAAGATGCATGTGATTTTGAGAGGTATGGTACAAAATATGTTACATATATATATACCACTAGCTGATACTCCCTTTCACTCCCAAGGTCTGTGACAACAAATCTATAGCACAATAAGGTATTCATATTACTCTCTTTAAAGACATATTGATATAGTAATATAGCTTTGTATTTCTGCTTAGAATCTGTAGAATCTCTCCCTGCAAATGAACACACATTAAATGTATTATGTACTTTTCCTGGTTGTCTAATGTTGCATATATTAAAGTTGTTGCGATGAACTTCTGTTTGTGAAATGTACATTTTATTTTTTTGTTGCTGACCATACTGTACGTGCCATTTACTTTAGTCCAAAAGGTTACCACTTCGTCACGTCTTGACTGTCCACCAAGAAAACAAAACCATCTAATCGCCTCTCGCAGCAGCTAGAGCTCCAGGGGGCCGAGGGGGCCGAGGTGGCCGGACACACGTGCCTCTGCTCCAGCTGCTCCGAATGCACTTATCGTCCCTCTGGTCTCTGGAGCTCAGAACTGGTCCCTCCAACTGTACTCTTCTCCCCTGCCTGCAACAACCCCCGACTCTCGATACAAACTTGGGTTTTAGAATAGGGATGAAGCCAGGTGTTTTTTTGAAAAGGTATGTCTTCGTTTCATTTTTTTTTTTTTTTTGTAAAAGCTCCTCAAAAGTTCTTTGTCACATGTTCTAGAATGAGCTCTCTTTCACGTTTTCTCTTCTCTCTTTATCTCTCTCTCTCTCTCTCTCTCTGTGTCTCTCTCTCTCGGTCTCTCTCTCCGACTGTCTCTTTCTTCCTTCCGTTGTGCAGTGGGAAGGAGAGCCCGTGTGCTTGAGGGGAGGTTATAAGGAGGAGATCTTGACGGGGTCGTGGGGGAACGAGCCCGAGCGTGAGTTGCGCAGGATGCCGGGGATGGCGGGCGACGGCGGGAGGCTCTCGTCCGGCGTGTTGGCTGGGGGCGTCGGGATACTGATGATGGCCGCCGTGAAATCTCGGTCGTCACAGTTCAACTTCAGGTCTTCCGTCCGGGCATTGAGACTGGAGCGACTGCTCAAAAGAATGGCAGAGAGACAGACAGAGAGCGGGAGAGACAGACAGAAAAAGTGGAGGAAGAGAGGGGGTGCTTTGTGACTCTAGTCCAAAACAAGGAAACAAAAACGACATTACACTAATATTACTACTTGATGAATTCTACTGAATTCCCTCAGTGCATGTCCATAAAACCTAGCCTGTGACCCAGTCACATAATCCCAACCAATGGTTTCAACTAAACAAATCTAATGGTATAATATTCTATGGGACATGATCTGACATTATGGTACCAAATCCAACTCATTTCACCTTCAGATGTCATGTAAACTGGAGAAGGCTCTTACTAAATTTAAGTGGTGAAGGAATTGCAAAGAGAGAGTAACTGTTAACTATCGCCAATACTAGAATAAAAAAGTGGGACCAACGTGTAGTTCAGCGGCACCCCACACACAGCGACCCGGGTTCGATTCCCGCCCCGTGGTCCTTTCCGGATCCTACCCTGACTCTCTCTCCCACTCATATCCTGTCGTTCTCTACAGTCCTGTCTCATTAAAGGGACACTTCACCGATTAGCATTAAGCTTTGTATCTTTAGAAAACCAGTCATGTTTTTGAATGGTCGTGCATCATTCCCTCAAGTTTGCCATGAATAGGACTTCCTGCTTTCAATGATGTAAAATGATGATTTTTACATCATTGAAAGCAGTAAGTCCAACATTGAAATCTGTATTTCTCCCATCTCAAGGCAAACTGAAGGAATGATGCACGACCATTCAAAAACATGACTGGTTTTCTAAAGATACAAAGCTTAATGCTAATCGGTGAAGTGTCCCTTTAAAGGCATAAAAAGCCCAAAAATATATACTTTAAAAAAACAAAAGAGTGAGATTAAGCCGTACCTCTGAGGTGCCAGTGAGGTCTTGTGCACCTGGAGGGTGTCCAGTTCCTGCATGCTGCCGCGGCTGACGGACACGGTGGAGTTGGCCAGCCGTATGGCCCTGCGCTTGGCGCGCCGCGGGCAACAGGAGCTGGAGTTGCCCTGGTGGCTGGACAGGGAAGTGCTGCGGCTGGTGCGGTAGCCCACGGACTCGGTCATGCACACCTCGCTGTAGGTGAGCTCATCTGTGAACTCATGATTCTGAAAAGAAGAAAGGTATCACTGTATTTTAGATACTATTTAAAGGCGTTCTATGCTATCTTTAATATAACAGTTTCAAAATTATTTTCATGGTAAACCAACTTGCCATTGGTAGAATGGTGTAGTCTGAGAGAACCTGGAGCAAATTTTAATTTGCTCTACAGGTCCATTTGGCAAAGAGGCCATTCACCCCCATTTAAATTTTTCAATTGTTCCTAAAACTCGGGCACCAATCATAGCCATTGAGGCAGGCATAACATGACGACATCGAAGCATTTTTTGAAAAATGCTTGTTTGTTGAGATGTATTTTTTCTGTTTTCTCTGCATGTGTAGTTTCCTCCATTGCTCCAATTGGTTTTAGGTCTATCCAATTGCATCCAGAGGCATTTTTGCTTTAGTGACGCCCTTGGAAATGGGAGGTGAATGAGATACGGTCTGGTGTGCTAACCAGGCTAAGAATGGTGTGCCTTCCCAGCCGTAACCTATTTGTATAGAATCAGCCTTGCAGCCTCGCTCTCACCTGACCCAGAGAATCACAATTACTTTAATTTTGTGTAATAGTCTACTATTTGTATGATGAAACCATGAAATACTGCCTTGTCAGTCGACATGGCTCTTTGGAGAATATCTTTGCCAGCCAGAAATGCCCATTTTCATCAGTACTGGTCATGTGCTCTGAATCGAAACCTCTACATTTAGCATCAACCTTAGAGTTGTTGCACTATGCAATCCCTAAATAGCTCTTTGGAGATTATCTTTGCCAACTTGTGAACAAATCCATACAGTATATACAGTACCAGGGAGAAGGGTGAAAGCTATGAGTGGTATTTACAACAATTGAGTCAAATACAAACAGTCTGCAACTAGGGAGCCCCCAGAAGCAAACTCCATTGGATATCTTTAATGTGAGTATAACTAGCAGCCTAAATCAGCAGATCTAAGATGTATTTGATCTTCAAACCAAAAGACAGCATATGTACTGTAGGGAATAATAATAAGGGCATAATATCTTCATTTCAACGGGTAGATGGACTCAGCTCACTGCACTGACTATAGCCAAGGTGATGACATTTCAGCCTGAAATGAAACCTCTACATTTAGTGGCAACCTTGAAGTTTTCCAAAATTAGCGACTAGCACTGAGCATTGAAAACTGAAGGTTTTAAGGTTAAGACAGGGATTTGCTGTGTTCGGCTGTTCAGATGCTGACTGGATCCAACCACTGCATCCTGCCTGCCTGCCGCTCTGTGTCTTCCAGATGCCATGCTAAGACATTAATCTGTGTTACCTTCAGGCAGTTACGCAGCCAGGCAGCCTCACACACACAGCAGCTTATGAGAGGGGATTTTTCAAAGCAAAATCCTGTAAGTGGCACAATGGTTGATTGCTGACCTTTTGAACATGACACGGGGGGTAATGGCAACGGTAAAACTCACCGTGGTCTTCTCCAGGCAGTGCAAGAGGTGGTGGTGTTGGTGCTCGAAGGCAGATCTGTTTTTCACGCACAAAGCAGTGCTGTCACTGTCATGATCCTGCAAGAAAGCAAAAGGGGAAAAGAGAGAAAAAAAAAACTCAGACACGCAGGGCAAAGCTCACTCGCCCAGAAAAAAAAGATCAGTCCCATCAGACGTTATTATTCGCATGCACATGCACATTGATGTCCTGATAGTGGAGTCTGTGCTTCTCTTGGTTTGTCCAAAATATAGCAAGTTCAAAATTATGCTAAACAGTCCTGCTTGAAGTATGTGCTGCTGAGTCATCTGTATTTTAGCATTCTGCTAAGTAGCAGCACAAATTCCAACAGTTTGAGGGTATTTGTGTGTCTTTAAAGGGTCTTTATGGAACACTAAAAAGCCTTTTAGAATTCTTGACATATATGTTTGATGCACACAGAAACCTAATGCACTTTTCCCTTCACATAGGGGCCAGGGGAAACATGAAGAGTCTATTATCACTCTAAAGCTTTTCAGTGTCCAAATGGACAACACAGGGTGGCCGACCCATTGCATTGTCTCCTCTTAACGCCTCAGGGGGAAAAGGCCTTTGTTCAGACCACCATTCAGTCTTGGAGGACAAGTGTCCTATTCGACATTGGCAAAAACTGA
>NC_085000.1:24505545-24518045 GCF_963854185.1 Sardina pilchardus | reverse complement strand
TATGGTCGAGTGGAGACACAGAGGATGGATAGAAGAGACAGGAAAGAGGCAGAAAGAGAACACCACACTGCCGAAAAAAGATGCATTATTAAAACTTGGACGATGTGAGGGAGAGGATGGACAAAAACCACATCCACTTTAGAGCCTCTGATGCCCTCTGCTCCCAGTGGAGCATCAAGGATGGGAGTGGGAGAGAGAGAGATACAGAGAGAGAGAGAGAGAGAGAGAGAGAGAGAGATACAGAGAGAGAGAGAGAGAGCACAAGAAGAAGAGAGAAGACAGCACAAAAAACAAGAAAATCATAGCAAGAAAACAACAACAACAACAACAACAACAACAACAACAACAACAACAGAGGTGTTCCGCCCTCTCTGCGGTCCATTGTACCTGCTGGGCCCGCATCTTGTCGGCCCGCTGGTTCTGGTGGTAGATGCGACTGAAGTTGGACACGATGACCGGCACTGGCAGAGCGATCACCAGCACTCCACTGAGAGAGCAGATGGAGCCAAAGATCTTCCCCGCAATGGTATTGGGCACCATGTCTCCATACCTGTAAACACACACACCAATAATAATGCATACGATACCACACCGTCATCAAGATTGTTTACCACGGTGTCCAATGTGAGTGAGATTATCACAGCTTCTTGCTGCCTGACCTTTGAACTCATGATCATAACAGAGCACAGTACTGTAGATGACGCTTCGATTTGTCAGTGTGCAATGGAGGAACTAATTTGACACTGCAACTGAATTGTCACACAATTGGCCACACTAAATTCTAACTGATGATAGGAGTCGTCAACAATCAGTAACACACAAAAGCTACAAGCACTACTGAACCTATGACCTATGAGAATGATAAGTAGCCTCTTAATATAATGCAAAACCAAAAGAGCAATCTCAATATAAGCCTCGAATAGATCTAAGCCTGTCACGGTTGTTATTGTTGCATTCTTTATGTCCGGGCAACATCAAATATCCTGTCTGCATTCATCCATCTCATCCGAGCCACTCTAGAAATGCATGTGTTGATTTAAAGGTCCACCCAAATGACCCCAGCTCTATTTGGGTGCATTAGGGAGAGCACACTGGAGAGGGTTTTGTTGATGCCTGCATCTGCAGGAATTCAGCGCTCATCTTTTTAATAGATTTCAATCCATCTCCACATCTCATTAAGCACTGCGCCTAATGGCTCCAATGGCAAAGAAATATTCACTCAAAAGCAATTAAACTATTACAGCCATCTCTCAATCTCTCTGTCTTGGAGAAACTCATTTTATACGAGTGGGCAGGCACCCACTCTCTATTTGCACACACACACACACACACACACGCACGCACATGCACACACACACACACACACACACACACACACACACACGGATAGCCACTCTTACAGGAAAAAACACAAAACACATTCTCCCACACAGCCTTTTTGCTTCAGACCACCCACTCAAATGCACATTCTGTCTCACTCTCTCTCGCTCTCTCTCCCCTTTCTGTCTGTCTCTCAAAGAAGCGATATTTCCAAGGCTGCCCTGGACGTTGGCGCTGGCTGGCTTGCGACAGACTCCGGACTGCGGACTAGCTCATTCACTAGCTAGTCAGTGTTTTGATTCGATTCATAAATCATGCAGCGGAGGCCGAGGCGAGGCGAGGGAGAGGAGAGGCGACGCCGCTCTCAAGCCAGGCAGGTGTAGTGGAACTGAAATTCCCCACATTCATCTTTGCCATGCAGACGAGAGGGGGGGGGGGGGCGCCAACTGGCCCCTGATTGGCAGTCATTCATCCTTGGGCCAAAGTTCCAGAATGTTCCGTCAGGCCAGCGAGTGTGGCACTGTAACAGGACCTTCCATTTAGATTTACATTTATGCTTATTCATTTGGCAGATGCGTTCATCTAGAGTGACTTACAAGGGGGGCAGTACATAATTAAACTGCCCTGTGGACATTGGTGGTGACCTGATGTAATTTACCACTCTGGTCGCGAAGCTGGTCGCGACAGACAGTGGGAAAACCAAGCCCATGGCATTAACCTAACTGCAACTACCTGGGGGCCTTCCTGTCAGTGGTCTGGTTAAGCAACACAGTTCAAGGGCTATTTGCATTGAAGCTACAGTACTGCACAGCCTATTGTGCTGAGCCTCCTACTAAATTGGTGGCAACTGCAGCCCTGTCAGCACTTGGAGACACTGACAAACACTGTGGAGAGTGATGAAACCAACAGCAAAGCCCCATTCAAACAGTACTGTACTGTACTTGGGCGTGCACTGCAGGGAAAAGTGCTGGAAAACTAACTCCAGGTGGTTGGCAGTAAAAAAAAAAACAGTGTTTGTTTGTTTATGCAAACTGATTAGTATTGCAAACATTCATGGGTTTTATTTTTTTTAAAAACGCCTTATAACACTGGAAGACACAGTGGCGCTCTGCTGGTGATGGAAAGAAAGAAGAAAAAAAACATTGACTTTGTTATTTCCCTGACCACAGAAACTATGGAGTGAAAGATGGAAAAACAAATTAAAAACCAATATGGTGTCTAATAAAATAATAAGCACAAAAGCCCCACACAGACTTGATGAAGAGCATCAATTTGCATTCACTGATGGACTGACTCTATCTTGGGCAGCTCAGCAGTCGAGATCAGTGTGAGATAATTGCACACGGAGACAGAGGAGCATCACTCTACAGACGATGGGATGGGACGGCTAATGGCTTCTCTACCAGACTGCGGACTTTTTTTTTCCCCAACTCCTCGCCGCGTCTTTCTGGAAACGCATGCGATCATCACAGGCGCATTTCCGGCCGCACTGGAAAACACCCCTCCTCAGAAACATCATGTGATTGCAAACCCGCAGCTGGGTGTGGCGTGGCGTGGCGTGGCGTGGTGGGCGCCTTTTAATGGTGGTGCAGAAACACAGAGTCCGGTCCTGTGTGCAGCACAAACTGCTCCGTCACAACGGGGCTTTAAAATGAACTGGAGGAGAGGGGAGAACAGAGGAGAGGCTAGTAGGATCAAAGGGCCGGTGAGCCAGTACAATGGAGCTCCATTAGAGCTGCTTTTATCTCCACTGAGGTGTACAAAAAACAACACGGTTAACAAAGAGAAGAGAAACTGCGGTCTTAAGCTGGCTCATATTCATTATGTGATCCACACTACAGATGGATAAAGCAGGACATAATTAGGTAACAGTACTAAGCTCTGGTTCAGGCTCTAAGTTTTTTTCCAAATCCTCAACCTGAGCACTTAAACCAGTTGTATAGTATAGACACAATCACACTGACAATATGGAAACTGAGATATTGAACTGCACACGGCATAACATACCTCACAGCACACAGCAAGGAATGAGCAAGTGCCAATGAAGTAATGAGGGTGATGCATTTGTAACACCCCTTGTGCACGATTATTTCTCAGGCCAGAGATGCTTATGGGGTTTTCCTCAGTGTAGAATGGATCTACCCTAAGTGATCAATGTATGTGTGCATGTGTGTGTATGTATGCATGTGCGTGTATGTGTCTTTGTGTGTTTATGTGTATGTGTGCGTGTGAGTGTACTGTATGCATGTGTGTGTGTGTGTGTGTGTGTGTGATGTAAACTCTCTTTGTATTGCTGATGAGTCACATGAGTGCTTTGTAGAGTGTTGAGTTATTTGGATGTGAAATGGGAACTTTTTTTCCGCTCGTGACCTCAACAATATGGCGACCACCACAGGACATGGTGTGCTTCAAGGCACCAAAACCATTTAATGGACCAACACAGTGTGCCTGCGGGCTGATCTATTCTGTACAGGCACTTTACTTGTCAAAACAAATGTCAGCTGTTAGGACCCGTCACAAAACTGCATCTCTTTTAACAGGCCATAGACACACTTTCATTCAGTTTGCCTGTAAAATCACTTCATAATTAAAAGAAGCAAATACTTTGCAGGCACTGGAAACTCCATCTTATTTAACTAGTTTACTGGAACAGTAGAGGGACAGGCCGGTCTACAGTGGGCCTGGTGTTAGTGTGTCTGGAGTGTGTGTGTGTGTGTGTGTGTGTGTGTGTGTGTGTGTGTGTGTGTGTGTGTGTGTGTCCCTCCCTCACATCTCGTGCTGCGCCTGGTGACCCTGTGAAGAGTCACTCTCCCCACTCTCCTCCTAGGAAGCTTTGCGTGCCACACAGCTGGAACGAGAGGCTATCTACCATCTCCCTTGGGCATTCTCTCACTTCTACTTGGGGGAATGGGATGGACAACAGCAGTGCCCAGTGCTCAGCTGAGCCTGAGCCCGCTTATGTAAGTGCTGAAACTCTACATGTGGTCAACATTTTTGTGATGGCCCCCATCGCATGGCTGTACACATTCCTCTAATTCTTGCACCCCCTTGTGGTAGTTATGGAAAAGGCACTGTGTTCCTCACATTACTGTCATCGCCTAAAAGAACTCAAGACAGTACTTATATACAGTGTTGAACAGTCCCACACTGCCACGGAGAGAGAAACAGAGGGAAATAAACTGAAGCTTTAGCATGTGATCTTTTTTTATGAACCATTAGGGGAATCTAGAAACTTCCATTTCTCAGAGAACACATCACAGGGAGATGAGATAAGGAAGTGGTGATAAGGATGTGAGAAAATAGAACCTCGTGTACTTTAGTTTTGCTTGGGGAATGAGGCCTTAACACCCTACCAGGAGACACTCTACGAGTGAATTCATAGGTTTGTCACTGAACCATGATCTTGGAATAGCCCCAGGACTAAAGTAAAGACTGTACACAGAGTTTAGTCACCTTGGAGGGTTTCCAGCCTGCCTGAGAACCATTACTTTGATAACTACTATCATTGTGATTAGTATGTCTCAATCATCACTGTCATTGGATTGCAGTGCAATCAAGATGGCAGCACATTAAATGGTTGTGATCAACCTCACTGTGATCACTCACGCCACCATGCACACCGAATAAAACTCCCCCGGCAAGGGCTGCTTGTTCCTGTCATCTTGCACTAGCAGGTGTGCTTGTGCCACCTCTACAGTATCTACCTTTGAAGTGCCACTCTCTAAGAGATGCCTGCTGGCCCTGCCACTGATCAGCCTGTACTAGTCAAACGACGCTCTTAAGAAGCACACATAACAAGGAGAAAAAAAACACAGGCTCTGCATCAGCAGCCTGTATCATGTCAGAATAGTCTTTTTATTCTCTTTCGTGCTCTCACCCTCAATCTTTTTTTGTATCGTTCTTTCTTCCTCTCTTTCTATTTCTCCTGGTTTTTTTTCAATACTCCCCTTCGGGACATTATATTCCCTGGACCAATCTACATCAATTCAAGAGCCCGATCTTGTTCCGCATTGGAAGACATCCACATTATCGAAAAAGAAGGAAGTCTACAGATGGCCCAGGGCAGCGAGATAAGCAAGCCAGCGGATATGGGGCTTGCACAATGACAGTCATTATCACAATCTCTTCTTTTTTTTTCCATGCCGCGCACGCATCTCATGTTCATTAACATCAGATTAGAAAAAAAGAGAGCAAGAAGCCACTGAAGGGAGAAGAAATTACATGTTACGTAAGGAATCGAAACATTGCATGCACACACAGATGCCATATGCAAGTCCAACAGCTATATTTCCCTTCAGCTGCACTGAAAGAGATAGCCATAGCAGCACCGCTAACAGTAAGATCATCGGACATGTTTGTCCCCCCCGAGTCTTACAAACAAAAGCAGGATAAACGCAGATGTACAAACATACCTTGGATGGTTTCACATTCTACATTCATGCGGATCCAGAGAGCATTACCGAGATCTTACTATCCCTTTAATTTTCCCGTAATAGAAAGCCTTAGACAGATATCCCTGGAGGTGCAGGGAGGCAGCCTGGCCTAGATGTTGGTCCGGAAAGGGGTCAAGGAGGTTTGTCAGCAGTTCATGGTGAAGATGGAGTGGAAGACGGAGAGCGAACAGAGAAATGAGACAAAGCAGTAAACTCCCGTTCGTAAAAGTTGCTGATGGGGAGCTTTCTGTGCTTGGGAAGGCACCACACACAAACACAGCATAGAGACACACACACACACACACACACTCTCTTTCTCTCTCTCACTCTGAGACTATAAAAAGACCACTCTTTAGAATCAAAACGTGCAAAATATAATACAGTAGCACAAACGTCTCATAAACTGAGTGATGTACATGCACGTATGTCACAAATGCTACAGAACATAATGGATGAGTATGTTTGTCATGTATCCTGTAAGCAATTCAGGACCTAATGGATGTCTAATGGTGTGTGTCTGTGAGTTTTTTGTCCTCTGACAGAGTGCTTTAGGTCTCCTTGAGGCTTCCGAATGAAGGGTTAACCAGCTGTTGTGCATTCTTGCTTTCTTCTCTCTCTCTCTCTCAATCTCCCTCCTCCCCCACCCCTCTCTCTCTCCCCCTCTCTTCTTCATTCTTTCCTCTCTCTGTCTCCCCCTCTCCTCATCCTTCTTCCTCTCTCTTCCTCTCTCTGTCTCTGAGTGAAAACTGAGAGCACTTGTGGGAGACTCAGTGGAATAGGCCGCTTTATGGATTTCTGAGCGTTGCTGCTATTTCAGCTCCCGTGGAGAATGATCAGTGAGCATCTCTCTTCCCATCACAGAGCCTCGCACTCGACTCTCTTTTGCTTTTTAACACTCAAACTGCCCCCTGTCCCCATCTCACCTCATATATTGTCACACAGAAACGTGCACGCACGCACGCACACACACACACACACACACACACACACACACACACACACACACACACACACACACACACACACACACACACACAGAGACACACACAGACAGACACACACATACACACACACAGAGACACACACAGACAGACACACACACACACACACACACACACACACGCACACACACACACTATCCGTTTGGATACTGACTGCAAGTGTACACATTTTCTGTTTATTTATTTTCTGTATCAGATATCAATGTTTCTGGCCTAGAGAGCATCTATTGCTGGGCAAGATCCAGTCATCCATCATACACGACAGCAGTGCCTCCAGTAGCACACTACACTTCTCTAACACTGCTCCAGTACATCACACACGACGCTAAAGTCTTCTCCAAACACTACACTCCTCTAATGCGGCTCCAGTAGGCCACAGTACATCTGTAGGTACTAACAACAGACACACCAAGGGAGGGCGGGGGGGGGGAGAAAACAAATTAAAAACCTACAGCAGTCTTGTCATATTTGTTCCAAATTCCATGATGCAGATTGACGTTTTGGGTAATCTAAGTGTGATTAAGGGTGACAGCTGCAATAAGGCGCTTGACACACACACAACACCGACACACACACACCGACACACCGACACACACACACACACACACACACACACACACACACATTCGCTCTCCCTCTCGTAGGTGACAGGCTAGGCTGTCGTGGCATCACCACACTGGCACTTAACACGCCCGAGTATCGTATTATAAAAGTCGATCTCGGCAATCAGCCCTGTCGTGATTTAATTGCAGCTGGTATTTACTGATTTAATAACAGCCGACAGTCGAGCGTCCAGGAGTGAAGCGAAGCGAGAGCAGTTGCTCGTGGCGGCTGCTGGGCGCACCTGCTCACTCAGTCGAACGTCATGCGGCAGGACAAGTTATCATGCAGGGCTACACGCCACGGATGACTTCAGAAACACAACTGAAGTGGGAAGTGGGAAGTGTTGACACAGTGCAAACAGAGGAGTGGTATGTCTCTCAAGTGCCTGCAGTGGCCCAAAATAAAGACAACGGGCCATAGTGTAAGCATATAGTGACTCTGGGAGCTGCCATTTTAATTACATTATGATTAATTGGGCTCTGACTCGTAGTAATGTAAACTCCATATAGGCTCCAGGGCAGTTGTCCTATCATGGACAGAGCTGGGTGCGATGGGAGTCTTGGCTATTGTGATTTATCACATCCCGCACAGCGGCCGGGAATCGGGGTGATTATGCCCCGGAATCTCACATCGCCGCGGCGATTTATGACTTTGTCCCTCTGTTCAACTTGAAATGCGGACGGCAGCCAAGAATGTGCTCTGATAGGCACGTTTGAGGCACATTTACAGAAAGGAGGAAAAAGACAAAAGGTGATTGGTTCATTGTGTCCACAGTAAAAAAGAAAGTCTTTTGAAACCATTCAGAAATGGTGCTGTGAAATGTCAACATAAAAATAGACAGAGGGAGAGAGAGAGAGAGAGAGAGAAAGAGAGGAGAATGAGAAGAGGGCAGTCAAACAAGATCGGGTGGAGGACGTTCGATCAATGAAGTGGACGTGTGTGTTAGAGGAGCCTGCAAGGAGGAGGGCTGCTGTGGAGATGGAGGTGTCAGATGTTAGAGAGGGAGAGAATGAGAGAAGGGAAGGAGAGAGAGAGAGAGAAAGAATAAGAAAGCAGGAAAGCAGGAGACAACTGAACAGAGAGATAAGGGTGCACCTAATGTAGGGGGGAAAGAGAGTGGAGAGAGAGAGAGAGCAAAGAGAGAGAGAGTAGAGAGCGAGAGAGAGAGAGAGAGTGTAGAGAGAGAGTAGAGAGAGAGAGGGCATGTCCCCTGCAGATAACCTCCTTATTTACAGCCCTCCGTGCCCCAGCATCACAGGGCCCAGAGCAGCTCTGCATTCCCATCACGGAGGCCTCGCCTCCCCCTTGCCCCGCACCGGACCGCACCGCACCGCCCCGCACCGGACCGCACCGCACCAGGCAGGACGCTCTCAGCACCCAGCACTGCTGATTCACACTGGACAGTAAACTGGCCAATCACTCACGCTCCTAGTTAACCAATTAGTGCCTGTGTCTATGTGTCTATGTGTGACAAAGACAGAGGGAGTAGAATGAGTGAAAGAGAGAGAGTGAGAGAGAGAGAGAGAGAGAGAGAGAGAGAGAGAGAGAGAGACTGCTTCAGTATACTACACCTTAACAGCAAGTGATGCTGCATGTTCTAAGTGTAAATCCTATTCTCCAAGACGTCTACCTTCAAGGGACAACTGCAAGGTCAATGTTGTTTTGTACTGTATCTTCTTCCGTTTCTAACTGGATTGTGGCCAATCAAAATATGTTGACCTTTTTGTCCTTTGTATGAAAGAGACCGGCCATCGAGCTTTCTGAGAACATAAGTCAACAGTATATCACTACATTCAAAACGTAATGAATAGAAATAGATCACAAGTCTCTGTTAAATGTTAAAATATGAAAATGTATTCAAAGGAGAGGGGAAGAGGATTGAAGAGAGACTGCAAACATTGCTGTTGACCTTCCTTTCAGTTACAAAGGAATGTGAGGGCTGAATTTACCAACGAAAAACAACAAGGAGAAAAATAAACCGCCAGCCCATTTATGCAACGAGGCAGAAGATGTGGGTGGCTCTCTGAAGTCTCTGATTGCTTCACTCACTAATTTGCAATATTGGCGCCACATGAGAACGGAAATGAATTCAAAGCCTGGGTTGTAGTAGTTAAAGCAACACCATGGAAGAATTGATATTGATGCCCCCCGGCATCAATATTCAATGGCATTTAGTTCCAAGAGAGAGCCCAGTTTGTCAAAAAATAGACTAAATGGGTTGTTATCCTAACCAATCAACAACAACACATAGGGCCGTATCAAGCATTCAAGGCATGCACTGGCAATGTAAAAGGCTTTATTCTTTGTGTTATAAGCCACTGTAGCATCTTAGCTGTTTTATTTTAGGTAAAAGAACTGTATTTTTGATGATTTGCCAAGTGTGGACTTGGAGAGTGTGTTTGTGTGCGTGTGTGTGTGTGTGTGTGTGTGTGTGTGTGTATGTTTATGTGTGTATGTTTCTGTGTGTGTGTGTGTGTGTGTGTGTGTGTATATGCATGTGTCTGTGTGTGTGCATTTGTGCATGTGTGTGCGCGTGTGTATGTGCGTGAATGTACATGTGTGTGTGTGTGTGTATGTGTGTTTGTGTGTGTGTGTGTGTGTGTGCGTGTGTGTGCATGTGTGTTGTGTTTGGGGGATGGACGGCGAGCAAAAAACAGCCAGAAGGATATTCGTTTAAATGAATTGGTAATTCCTCGCCTGGGGGACAGAGCAGCACAGGGCAGCGCGCTCCCCTCGTGTGAAAAGCCGCTGTTAACATTCAATTAGCCAGCCATGCAGCACCCGGAGCACTGACGCGAGGAGGAACGTGACAGAGGAGGGGTCAAAGGTCGCCCCAATCGCCCTGAGAGAGCTATATATATAAATATATATATATATATATATATATATATATATTACAGCTATCCTCTCAGCAGCCGAGCCTCGGAGGCACGGACAGACGCCCACCTGCAGTGTGTACAGGCGAACGCACTGGTGCAGAGGCCAGGCCAGCGTGCTGAGCAGGACATATACTGTACTGTACGCGGCGCTAAACTGGCCGGTGAGGAGCGACGCCGCGGATTTGATTGATGGCGAGGGAGCCGTGGCGAGCGTGCGTGCGTGCGGACGGGCGTGCGTGCGTGCGTGAGTGATGGCGGGGAGGGCTGAGCCTCTCCAGGCTGTCGCTCGCACACACAGCGGAGGGAACAGAGGAAGGCTGGGTGCTCGTCTCAACAGGAGGGTTCACAGATCAGTTCACACACACACACGCAGACACACACACACACACACACGCACACAAAATACACAGAGAGTTCCAGAAGGCTCATCTGTCTGCCGCCCCCTGAAAGGCCATCTGTGACGCACGTCTACAAATCTTCACTCCAGTTTGGAGAGAAAAAAAAAAAATATTGTGCTACTGTACATTGCACGAGAACCCTTATCAGTCTCCGCATGAAGCAGGATTCAGTTAAAACACCCTCACATTTCCTCTCATATCTCACATTGCAAAAGTTCAAAGAAGATAATATGGAAAGCTCAAGAACAGATCTAAAGCAGGACCCGATTCAGCATAAGCTCGGTATACTGTACAGTATCACTGCACAGATATAACAGTCAGAGCCAGATACGAGACTGTTCAGCTCAATGAGATGAAACTGATATGTACAGCTGATCTGCACAATCCGCGAGTCATAAGTGATGCTCTGTACGGCTCCGATAAAGCCCTCTGACACTGGCTTTACATATTAATATGATAGATGGGAAGGGATTGTCTAAATCCCATTTTAATACAATACGAGGAGGTGCAGATTTAAAATGGAACTGTTATCAGATGGACAGCGAAAGGAAACTCTGCCTTATTCACACAGCAAAGTTGGGTAGAGGGATAAAGGAAAGCTAGAAAAGGATATATAGGAAAAGATAATGAGCCAAAAAAAGGTCAGACAGACGAAAGCCTTAACCTGCCTGTCGGGGTATTCTCTCTCTCTCTCTCTCTCTCTCTCTCTCTCTCTCTCTCTCTCTCTCTCTCTCTCTCTCTCTCTCTCTCTCTCTCTCTCTCTCTCTCTCTCTCTCTCTCTCTCTCTCTCTCTCTCTCTCTCTCTCTCTATTTCTTTTCTTTTCCTTTTTTAAACCCAGGAAGTGGTAGTGCTGCTCAGCATGGCCATATATTACACCATCTAGCCTCCACTTGCAGCATGTCCACGTCTGTATATCCAGCATCCTGACGAGGAGCCATCACTGCTAGAGGTCATCCTCGTGGTATTCTCATGGCACTCTCTATGGTGTGGCAAGACAGAGAGAAGAATCACACAATGAGCAGGGCTAAAAATACCCCCCCTCAGACCATGCCACGGCGTACATAGAAAGCTCCAGCAGAATAACAAGAGGAGTAAAGGATGTTTGCCAGTTTGAGGGAGATGGCGCTTGGCCCCCGCTTCCCCAACCAGCAGCATCCGTTCATCAGATGTTAACAGTTCATCAGGGACTAAGGGACCAGCACAGGCTGCGAACGTTGCCAAATTAGCAACAACAATTAGCAAATCCGTGAATTCCCATGCAAACATCAGCGCGAGGTGGCGCTGATTTACGGACACGACTGATTGTGGGCGGACAGAATCTTGATATGGCGGGATTGATCCCATTGATTTCGCAAAGCCGTCAATACACACACATGGGTCTTGAAATACATTATCTTCACACAAGTGTCAGTGAAAGAAAGAGAGGATCTGACATTATAATAGTTGGTATTTTTGTTGCTGTCACCCAGACATGTTATCACCTCTCACTCAAAGAGACTCAAATGCACTCTCTCACAACTTGAATGAACAGAATTTGTTTTTGTCACTGCTGTTGAGCTGCCTCCACCTTATTATGGCAAAGCTGATTTCTGTCCTGCAGGGCGGTAATCATAAATAATGGATGCTCGGGAGCAGGACGCGGTTGTACCATCTTTGTATGGCTTTTAGCCTTGCCCTTCAAGGTACTGTAGCCCTGCTCCAAGAGGAAAATGCAACCCAAGCCGCCTGTACCCACTTGGCCTGGAGCCCAGCACCAGGCACCAGAGAAGACTCACCCGCGCTGACAGTCCGAACCAACAAGCTATTTAGGATGAAGGTCAATTTACATATGTTACAGGCAACACAGCAGGTGTGTGTGTGTGTGT